>NC_061831.1:20716035-20733535 GCF_019202785.1 Penaeus chinensis
ACTGTTAGTAGGTCTCCAAGATGTGTTAAAAGGCTTTTGAAACTATTTGAAAATTAAATAAAGATATGAAAGGCAAGAACACAAAATAAAAGTTATTGTTATTAGAAACCATGAAACTTCTAACAGTAAATCTGCAAGATTCCAAGCATATGACTAAACATCAAAGGGTAGGAAATGATACCTTGTTTACTGTATTATGGTAGGCTGTATCAGTGGAAATGGATTTTTACAGATTCAGAAAAAGTTAAATAACACCAATGGCCACATTAAACTGGTTTTAGCTTCAGATAACAGTAGAGAGAGCAATATCACAAAAACATGAATTTTGATATGATTAAAACCAAAGATTATAACTTATCCACATGTATTATACATAATAAGTAACACTAGATCTTGTTTGTGATTAGGATCTTGACTGTTGTTTTTGATTCAGTACATAATATATATAACAGAGATTGACACTAAACTGTGAAAACACTAATATTAAAAAGTATTCCTGTCCATATACAGGTAAGTAATTATGAAAAATGAGGTGCCCTTTGGAGCCATTTGGTGGGCTATAAGAATTAGTCATGTCTAGATTGTAATCGTGTCTATGTGCAGCACAAGAACAAAATGGCATTTAAATTAATCAGTGCTTCAGTGCTGTAGGAGAAAGAAGTTTGGAGTGAAGGACCTTGCAAAGTCAGGCAGAATGTAAGGTTTCTATTTCTATTTTATTTTTATTTTATCTTTTTTATGGGTGACATGGAGGGTTTCATGCTAAACATTGTATGGAATGGTTACCTTGATGGGAATTGAGACACTTAAGATATATAGTTCATGTATTACTGTGCACTTGTGAAAATTATTGTTTTGTAATAATCAATTCTTTTCAACATTTATATGTTTAACATATTCTTTTGAAGTTAATATACATCTTTAAAGTATTTTAACAGCTATTCATATAAATCTTTAAAATTATCTTCTGCTGATATGTATTTTTGCAACTGGCATTTATGACTGGGCTGGGACTTCCATTCCTTGACAAATACCAGTGAGAAATGTTTTGTTTAAAGTACTGTATAGATTTCAGGCAATTTTAAGATAATATAGTAGCTATGCAAGGAAATAGTCATTAGTAATCATCACAACATGATATCTGATCCTGTCAGGTGTTCCAGATGTAAAAAAAAATAATTGTAAAATAAATAAATAAATGAATAAATAAATAGATAGATAAATGGATACCAAGCATTTCAGACAGTCATTGGAAGCAAAGAAAAGTTCTGTGTATCATTAAACAACAGTTTATCTTTTCAGCAAGCAAAGGTATTGTACTGTAATTTGTACCAAGAAAAAAGTTTCTGGTGATGCAAAAAATAGGGTAATTGCTTGGGGGGCAAAACCTCTAGGTTAGGGAAGTTTTGGGTTCATATGGCAAATTTTGTAGATTCCCAGGTTGGTGGCCAGAGCAATAGGGACTTACTCTGAGGAGTGTGGTCACTTTGTAAACAATTCCCCCTTTTATATATATATATATATATATATATATATATATATATATATATAATCCTGAAGTGAAGTCCATGTAAAGATAAATAAAAGTAGGTGTTATGGTTTTAATCCACCCAAGATGGGAGTTTCCAGTTCCATAATAAACTATGGGGTAATTCTTTACAGTACAGACTCACGCTCCCCAACTCCACATCGCAGAATTTATTCAACAATCCAAGATGCTTTGACTGGGCACAAGGTTTCACATATTTTTTATTTAAAGACTTAAAGGCAATTAGAATATTCTCATTTTCTCAAGGGTGTGAAGAGTGATCCTTAAAAAAGAATAAAGTTTAATTCTTATTCAAAGTTAACCCAATGCCACCGGGTGGTTTCCTGATACGAAAGCCCTCTCTCCCGGGTTGTATTCATAGTGGCATGGTCCTCCGAAAAACAGGACCAGCACACTATGTCATGTATGCATATGCCACCTGGAATATAGTCCAGGCATGCCATGGTATTTATGTATATGCCACCTGGCAGCAACAAGTTAATTTTTTAGTAAACTTTTTGGAAAATAATAATATATGTAACATCACTTCATTCAATAGCACACTTTCCTAAACACATCATGTAATAAATTTTAGCACACACAAACATTCCCTTATGTTGCTCCATTTCATAAACAATATTAACATAATTTGTTTTCCTATATTGTTTTTTTCTGATTTATTCAGTAAAGAATGTAAATTAGTTACTATATATGTAACCGTATGTGTAATCTTAGCTTAATCAAAATCTTGGGTTGACAAGGTACACAGATTTAACTATATGTTGGTCATTTGGTCTCCATGCATAATGAGGAAATTTCCAGCCCCACACATGTAATTTTGCTTAAGTGTATTAATCCACTCATAATTGACTTCCTATCACATCATGACTGGACCACCAGGATGAAGTCCTCTCATGTCATGGTCATCATGTATTCCCCACCCTTGCATTAACCTTATTTATTTTGCAACCGAGAACAGAAGAGTGGGATAGGTTCATTTTTCTGTGCTTCTGATTTTTTGAGCAGCTGATTCCGGTTGCCATGTGGTGAGGGATTCAGTGTGGCGCCAGATCTCATTGTGGGTGGGTTAAACATCTTCAAGGAACAAAGGGAGAGGTTTAACTTTCTTCTGTTAGATAAATGAAATATCCCAGATTTTGGTGGCATTGGTTACACAAGTACAATGGATATTTGTCATTTATCCACTATTTTGAGAGAAGTCTGTCATTTATCTGTATGCATATATGCATATTTTTAAGGACCCATATTTTTTATGGGATCACTAGTACCCTTATTATTGTTTCATTTTATTTTATTATTCATCTAATATTGTTGTTATTATTGCTGTTGCTATTATTATTATTATTATTTTATTATTATTATTATTATTATTATTATTATTATTATTATTATTATTATTATCACTATTATTATTATTTTATTTTTATTATTATTATTATTTTATTATTATTATTATTATTGTCATTATTATTATTATTGTTGTTGTTATTGTTATTATTATGATTGTTGTTGCTATTATTGTTATAATCATTAATATATTATTATTATTATTATTATTATTGTTATTATTATAAATATTGAATTTGGTATTATCATTGGTATTATTATTTTTATTATTATAATAATGATAATGATACTAATAATAATCATAATAATAATTATTATTAGTGTTGCTGTAATTATTAATGTTATTATTATTAATAATAACATTAATATATATATACATATATATATATATATATATATATATATATATATATATATATATATGTATATATTATTGTTTCTATAAACATTCTTATTATTGATATTAATATTATAAATCATTGCTATTATTATTGTTTTTGTTATTGTTATTGTTATTATTATTATTATTATTATTATTATTATTATTATTTAATTATTATGATTATCAATGTTATTGTCGTCATTGTTATTATTGTTATTATCATTATTGTTATTATCATTATTATTATCATTATCATTATCATTATTATTATTATTATTAATAATAATAATAATACTATTATTATTATTGTTATTGGTTATTATTTTTGTTATTGCTTAGTATTATTGCTTTTTATTGTTATTGTTATTGTTATTATTATTATTATTATTATTATTATTATTATTATTATTATTATTATTATTATTATTATTACTATTACTATTACTATTTATATTACTATTACTATTATTGTTGTTATTATTATTATTATCATTATTAATATTATTATTATTGTTTATTATTGTTATTATTATTATTATTATTATTATTATTATTATTATTATTATTATTACTATTACTATTACTATTATTATTATTATCATTATTATTATTTTTTTATTATTATTATTAATATTATTATTATTACTATTATTATTATTATTGCTATTATTACTATTATTATTATTGTTACTATTATTATTATTAATATTATTATTATTATTATTATTATTATTATTATTATTATCATTATTGTTATTGTTATTGTTATTATTATTATTGTTGTTGTTGTTGTTGTTGTTGTTGTTGTTATTGTTATTGTTGTTGTTATCACTATTGTATTATATTCTATAATAATTTTTGATTTTTTTTTGTTTGTTTGTTATTTTCATTATTGTTATCATCAACATCATAATTTTTTCATGCATTATTATTGTAATTAAACATTATTATTATTTTTAATTTTGATGATTATTTTATCATTATTATTATTTTATTATTTTACTCTCATTTTTTATATAACTTTTTGTTGTTTTTGTTATCATTATTGTTGTTGTTATTATGATTATCATTATTATTATTATTATTATTATTATTATTATTATTATTATTATTATTAATCAGTAGTAGTAGTAGTAGTGGTAGTAGTAGTAGTAGTAGTAGTAGTAGTAGTAGTAGTAGTACTATTTTGTTATTGTTATAATTGGAATTATTATTATTATTATTATTATTATTATTATTATCATTGTTACTGTTATTATTATTACTGATATTATTATTATTTCTGTAATTATTATTATTATTACTATTGTCATTATTGTTGTTGATGTTATTATTATTATTATTATTAATATTATTATTATTATTATTATTATTATTATTATTATTATTATTATTTTTATTACTATTATTATTATTGTTGTTGTTGTTATTATTATTATTTTGTTTTTGTTAAAATTATCATAATTATTATTATTATTATTATTATTATTATTATTATTATTATTACTATTATTGTTGTTTGCTGATATAATCATTATTATATTATTGTTTTTGACACTGATGTATGTATGTTTTTGTATGTATGTGTGTTTCTTTGTGTGTGTACATGTTTTTGTGCTTGTGTGTTTGTTCGTATTTATATCTGAATATACGTCTATATCTGTATGTATGTATGTATTTATATATGTATGTATGTATGTATGGATGTATGTATGTATGTGAGCTTAAGCTTAACTGTAAGTATATAGTATGTGCGTATGTGTGTGGATTTATATATGTATGTCTCTATATATGTGTGTGTGTGTGTGTGTGTGTGTGTGTGTGTGTGTAAATATCTACATACACACACGTGTATATGTATATATATATATATATATATATATATATATATATATATATATATATATATATATATATATATATATACACACATATATACACATTCATATATCCATTGTTAACCAGTTAGGTCTGAGTCACGAGAAACGCCAGCTAGTGAGAGAGCGAGGACAAAGCTGTTGGACCTGCTGTGACTCAACCTGGGAAGTAGGCGGAGCCAAGTTGTTCAGATTGCAGGTTGTGGGTGCTACATACGTGGGTATTTTCCTGTGTGTGTGTGTGTTTGTGTTGATTATGTGTTTAAGGTTTGTATGAATTTGTGCATATGTGCGAGTCAGTTTGTGTGTGTGTGTGAGTGAGTGAGTAAGTGAGCATGTGTGTGTGTGTTTGTCTGTGCTAGTATATAGGATATATACATTTATTTTGTGTCATAAAACTCAAGTCATCTTTTTTTTCTGATAGGATGAAACTGGTGCCTACTTAATAGACAGGGATCCCACATACTTTGGGCCGGTGCTGAATTACTTACGACATGGGAAATTAGTTATGAATAAAGATTTAGCTGAGGAAGGTAAGTTACTGCTATGCTTTGGAGCTTAGTATTTTTAAGAACTGATCTTTCTATATTGCTAATAATGGATGTAGAAAGGGTATTGGATGTGGAGTTTTGCCATATTGTATTCATATTCAGATAGATTATAATGCTGAAAATAAGAACATGTCTTTGTTGCAGGTGTACTAGAAGAAGCAGAATTTTACAACATCACAGACTTGATTAGGTTAGTGAAGGAGCATATAAATCAGAGAGATAACAGGCCACCAAAGGCAGGAAAGAAGCACATGTATCGAGTCCTTCAGTGCCACGAAAATGAGTTAACTCAACTTGTTTCAACAATGTCAGATGGATGGAAGTTTGAACAAGTAAGTCTTTTGTATTTCTTTCTTCCTTCCTTCCTTTTTTAATATGATATTGTGGTATGTGTGATGTGCATGTTATAGATGATTCTATTTCATGTTGTACTTATTATTATTATTTTTTTTTTTTCACTAAGTGTTTTCATGTAACACTGTCTTTTGAAGAGAATTAATATCATTATATGGCAATTAGGTGGACATTCTTTGAATTGTGCATAGGCTTGTTGAAGTTAACCCACCATCCCCAGGAAAATGTGTTCATTGAGGTAGTGTTTTGTTAAATGTCTCTGCATATAAATGGCTCTGCAAGTGCTTAACTACAAAGGAATCAATTAGTAGACCCTGTGGCATCACCTGATATGACCTTTCCTTGAGTTTTTTGGGAAAACATTTATTTACTAATGCTGTCAATATTGATGTTATTTTTCAAATAGACCATATAATTATTATAGTGTTATAGACATTACTAACAGCAATAATGTAAGATAATGTAAGTATTTTTGAAAATCAAGGAAAAGGATAAACAGGTGAGACAGGTAGTACTTGTAATTGGCTCATTGATGACTTAGTACTTGTGGAGCCATCTATGTGTAAAAACAATTAATAAATTAAACTCACAGTTGGTATGGCATATATGTATATTCCATCTCCATTGGCATTGGGTTAAAATATATGCCATTTTGTCGTGATGATGCCTTAAATTTATTGAGAGACAAGTGCAAAACAAGGTATTATTTCTAAGTGTTTATAGGGGAGCCAACCAAAGAAGAACTACATCTGTCACCTATTTTAGTAAGGTTTTATTAGTATATCTTCCTGTTCTTATTATCAGGAGTTTTTTTGATAATTATGTCTTAGATGATTTCATATATTTGAAAAACCCCAGTGGTACTACTGTCTTATTAGAGTATTATTTCCTCCACAGCTGATAAATATTGGGTCTCAGTACAGCTATGGTAGTGAAGATCATACAGAGTTCCTGTGCGTTGTGTCCCGAGAGTATTCCTCTTCACCAGGGACCCATACGTGTTCTACAGACCGGCCTGACCATCTGGATCTGCACAACTCCAAGGACTGTAGGAAACTCAACTTCATGTACAATTTGCCAGGGTCGCCATAGAATCCCCTGCTTCCTACTACATCACTTCTCTTCATGGTCACTACAGAGTATCCTGCTGTCGCAAATTTCCTCACTTCTAAAGGTTGCCTTAGGGTGACCCCTTACTTAGTACACTGTCTGTATGTTGAGGAAGTCCATGAGCTCCTAGCTATAGACTATACCTCATTACCTACATCTGATTCCTACTAACTCTTCATATTCTACCTATTTGGATTTTGCTGCCTGTGATGTCAGGAATGTGGCTTGCTGGAAATATATTATTGCTGAGGCTTTTATCAGTGTTAAAAAGAGCAAACATAATCTCATGCACTTTTTTTTTTCTCCCCTTTTTTTTAGAGTGAGTAATTTAGAATGAATGAACTGGTGATCATGAAAATGAGAAAGAAAAGATATAATGCCTATCACTGAGATTACATTTGCCTTGTTAACACTGCTTGCCACCTTGCCTGGCAACATCTCTCACTCTGTGGAGTCAGTACGCACAAACCGTCGCTTTAGGATTGACATCTGCCAAGTCCAGTGTTGTGTCCAAGACAGAGTGGCTGTTGAGTCTGTTGTTGTCTAGTTCCGTCTTTGCCTTGGTACCACAATGAGACGTAGAGCATCATGCTTCCAAAAGTGGCAATTGTTTCATACTCTCGCTTGCCTTAATCGTTGATATTTTGGGAGGGGTGTGGTTTAAAGACACATTTTGTACTTTTTAAGATGGGTAGCTGGGTCTGCTGTTAACCACAACCTTCTGACCCGTTGTGAGGTATTTGATTATGTAGGCATTTAGAACATTGTGAACTCTCGATATTTGTGAGTATCTTCTTTGAGAGGGTGAGGAAAGGGGGTTTGAGAACTTCTCTTTCATATTCCATCCCATATAAATGGGAAAACTGACATGTAGAATACATCAATCTGTAATGTGTACATGTGTCTCTGGTCGGAGTTGTCACATGTATGCTGCGGGTTAACTTCTTTGAGCATTTCTTAGATGTATATGTGCTTCAGAAGCATTTCTGTGAATCAGGGAATTTTGAGGACAGGAAACACATCTGTTGTACAGGAGGTCAAAGGATGCAAGGATTATTTTTTGATTCAAGTGGCATTGCCTCCTTTTTTCTGTCCAAACTTATCAAATGTTGAACATTTGAATTATTGTATGGTTGAGTATTGTGACCTTTTCCATTACTGGAAACACACTGTGTGATGTAACAGATATGTATTGTAATTCAGCTTTGTACTTAATTTCAGTAACTTCTCACTGTTTTCTCGTGTAGAACACTTCTCTTCCACAGATGCCTTGGAGGTAATGTTATAAGATAGATAGTTTATATAGCTAGGTGGACTTGAGCATAGCTTAGTTAGATCTGTATTCAGCATGTTACTATATTATATACAATATTTGTGAAAAGGGTTAGAAGAAAAAAAGGTGCAGCTGAATGTAAGACAGTCAAGATGTGGTTTTTCCCTATGCTAGTTAAATGTAACTTGAAAATATCTTTTCTTTTGCCTCAGTCATTTTGTAATTTTCTGTGTATTATGTTTCCTAACTATATTTGTAAGATCTTGTGCCTCCTGCCCAGCACATGTGTTCATTGGAGAGAAAAGAGCAAACATTGGAAAAATCCTAAGCCTGTGTTACAACACTTACTTTAGTGAGGTGAGCCTGTTCCTGTGCCATACTTTAGTTGATTATTGTCATGATTGTCATTATCGTCAGTGTTATACTTTTATTAGTATAGTACTTGTGTTATTATCATATGTTTGTTTTTATTAATGTTATTATCATATGTTTGTTTTTATTAATGTTATTATCATCATTATACTTTTACTATTATTGTTGTTTTTATTTTCTTTATTCTTTATTCTTTAATGTATTTTTGGTGTCTGTATATATGAAAGTTTATTAGCCTGTTATGGTCATTCAGTTGCTGTTACTAATCATTGTTTTATAAGCCACAGAAAATTTGCTTTGAGTATGGATACGCTTCATTGTGTGAGGAGCACATTATAAACTAAATGACTAGTATGTGTGATGTGTTCACTTGATCTTTTTCCCTCTTCTTTTTCTTATTCTTCGTTCTCTCTTACTTATGTACCATTAGTACTCTAGTACTTTTTTTTTCATCTTCTTCTTTTTTTTTACAAAAGTATCATCATTTATATTTTTAATTGTTAATAATATATATATTTTTTTATTATTATGGTTCATATTATTATTATATTTGTGTCTTGCTGTTTGATTTTGTTAATGACAATATTAACTCTTTGATGCAAGGAGAGCATGCACGCATGACATGTTATTATATATATATATATATATATATATATATATATATATATATATATATATATATATATTATATTATTTATATATATATATATATATATATATATATATATTATATTATATATATATATATATGTATATATATATATTATATTATTTATATATATATATATATATTATATTATTTATATATATATATAAATTATATATATATATATATATATATATATATATATATATATATATGTAAATATCTATAATATATATATATATCTATGTATCTACATATATATACACATATATGTGTATATATATACATACAGACATATGTGTCTATATATATGTGTGTGTGTGTGTGTGTGTGTGTGTGTGTGTCTGTGTCTCTGTGTGTGTCCATTACTAGTATTATTGTTCATATCTTTTGATAGTGATAATGTTAGTGATGATAATGAAAACATCAATAATGACCATAATAATATAAAGTAAAGACTTTTTCTCTCTTGAAAATTCAAACAGTCAGTCAAATCCAGGTGGCCTAGTAATTGACTCCTTGGTGACTAAGTCCTAGAGATGCCCTTTGTGTGTAGACATGTTAGGCAAAACAAAGCAACAATGGACATAACAGTGTAACAGGTACCAAAGGAAATACAGTTACTACAGGGTGATGGCATTAGTAATGGAATCAGGATCTATTATTTTATAACTGTGTTAACCTGTTTTTTTTTTTTTTTTTTTTTTTTTTTTTTTTTTTTTTTTATTGTCTGTGTACAAATGATTTCTTAAATGCTTATTTTGTGATTGTATGTTTGTTGTTAGTACTTGTATTATGATTATTAGCATTACTGTTTATTATTATTATTTTTATTATTATTATTATTATTATTATCATTATTAATATTATTATTATTATTATTATTATTGATGTTGTTCTTGTTATTATCATCATTATTATCATTATTGTTATTTTTACTTTTACTTGGAGTGTTATTACTGTTTTATTCTTTTTATTTTTATCATCATCTTAATCATCATCATGATCGTCATCATCATCATCATTATTATTGTTTCATATTTATCATTAGCGTTATGTTTCTTGTTATTATTATTATTATTATAATTATTATTATTATTATTATTATTATTATTATTATTATTATCATTATTATTGTTATTATTATCATCATCATCATCATCATCACTATTACTGTTACTATTACTATTATTGTTATTAATATTATTACTGTTATTACTATAATGGTGATGATTATTATGATTTTTACTATTATTATTATTATTATTATTATTATTATTATTATTGTTATTGTTATATTATTTTATTATTTTCATCATTATTATTATTATCATTATTGTGATTATAATCATGAATATGATTATTATTTTTGTTATTATTAATTATATTTTTTTATAATTATTATTGTTGTTGATATTATTATTATTATTATTATTATTATTATTATTATTATTATTATTGCTGTTGTTTATATTATTATTATTATTATTATTATTATTGTTGTTGATGTTATCATTATTATTATATTCATTATTATTATTAGTAGTAGGAATAATGTTTTTTATTTTTTTTATTATTATTATGATTAGTGTTATTGTTTATTCATTTATTTTGTCACTTTTAAGATTTATGATTTCTTATAATGTAATCATCTAATAGTTGTGATAGATTATAATATGAATATCGTCCTTTACAATAACGGTTGGTATCACCTTCATAATTACAAACTTTTTGCTTTGTAATGAGATTTCTTTTTGTCTTTTTCTTTTTCTTTTTCTTTTTCTTTTCTTTTCCAGAATTGCAAATATACAAATTCTTTGATGTGTTAAATGTTTGATTTTGTTATTACTGTTTTGTTTATTATTATTTTATTTTTATTTTTATTTTTTTTATTATTATTGTTATTATTATGATTGTTGGTGGTGGTGTCATTATTTAAGTTCTTATGATTGTTATTTTTTTTTTTATCATTATTATTATTATTATCATTATTATTATTATTATTATTATTATTATTATCATTATCATTATTATTATTATTTTTGTTATAATTATAGTTAGTTCTAGATGACCATTGATGTCTAGCACATATATTTGTTTAACCATTATTATTATTATTATTATTATTATTATTATGATTATCATTATCATTATTATTATTATTATTGTTATTTATTAATATTGTTATTATTATTGTTATTGATCATTATCATCAGTACTATCAGTATGAAAATTGTACTTCATTATCTTTTTCTATTAAGACTGTACGACTTTAGACAATTGCATGCTTACATGTTCAAAGGATGCAAAAAAGGGTTAGAATTGATAGGTATTTTACAAGTACTTTCTGCATTGGCTGATATTATTTTCTTGCATCTTTATCAGAGATTGTTTAGTTAGGATTGCTGATCTGCAAAGACGTATTTATGATTATACGAATTTGCCTGTATTGAATCTCTAGATTTAAGATTAATGGGCAGCCAGTTTCACCCATGAGAGAACTAGTCAGGGAAACAAAATTTGTGTGGAGTTTGGGTTAATGTGATATTGCACTTATATCATTGTAAATCAAATTTAGAACGTTCACTCTTTCATTATCACTCTAATTCACTCTTTCTTGCATATACATCCTCACATATTCACATTTCGTCTCACTCTCATATAGATCCAGTATGTGATTGATTGTGCAGATTTCCACATATCCTTGCTATGATGTATCACTTGGTAGTAACATCTACTAGGTTATCTTTTATATATATATATATATATATATATATATATATATATATATATATATATATTGATCACTGGTGTTTTAGGTAACCACATTGCCATGGTAGTGTAGTTCTTGATAATGGAGCATGTCTTGTGTACCCAATCTAAGGGACAAGGTCAGGCTACAAAATATATTTGTGGTGATTCCCCACTAGTTTATGGCTACAGGAAAACAGAAAGATATACAGTTGATGCCACCATCCAGTGCCTGCCCCTTAGCTGACTTTGGAATTTATTATCGTAGAAACTTCCAGGGAACTTCCAACAGGGGTATAGAGTGCTAGTGGACCAGGAGGGACTGGAGTGAGTTTGTTGGTAATAGCTTTTTTATATTTGCCTATTGGTTTTTTTGTTGTACTTTGCTGAATACTCCTTTAACCGGGTTTAGATTGTCTATAGCCAAATGACAGCATTTTGAAAGGTGTTAATATGCAGATTACCATGTAAACTGTTTTTCTTTAGTTTGATGAGCTCTGTCAGTATACTTGGAATAGCATGGGGTTGGTGACACTAATACCTCCCCCATGCATCATGTAAGGCTTGTTAAGCTTTTGATTTGTGGAAAGAGATTTAGTCAGGAAGGAAGTTACAGCAAGAGAATTAGAGAGAAGCCCATGGGGATATTAGATGTGCCATTAACAATTTGTTCAAGTTTACATATAATACACATTTATAAGACTACACAGGAATGGAGAAAAATACAGTCTGATTGTCTTGATTTGTTTCCTTTCTTTCTTTTTTTTCTTCATATTATATCTGATAGAGCAAATAAGTTTGATTCTGGGTTGGAAGTAATACTGCTAAATACTGAATGTATCTTCCTTCTTATGATAATTTAGACATGCCTGAAACAAGAAGAAATGTAATGCAACTTTTTGTAGCTGCAAGTGAGTTTTTGGTATTATTGTAGCCATGTAGAGGCAGATATTACTGGAAAGGAAGACAGTTTTGGTTAATGATCAAGTTTTTGCAGACAAATGGAATTAAAATTTGTAATCTATTTTTTTCTTCTTTCTTAAAAAAATAGTACTTATACAGCTATTCTCAGAAGTACCGGTGGATTCTCCCATATTGTAAGGGAATATTCCTTCTCATTATATGGTGATAAGTGTAGTGCATTTTTGTTCAATTTTTCTTCTCTCTCTATCTTCCCTTTCTTGGCTTCCTCTCATTTTCCTCTGTATTTAATGTAGATAGATACAAAAGGAAAGTAGCATGGCACAGGAACAGCACCCATTATACAAGAATCTTTCCTTATATTTAGAAATTTGCAGAATGATTTTGATATTAGCTGTAAACAGAAAGATACTTTGGGTAGTTTGTATATTTAGTTTTTTTTATATCTTAAGGAAGAGAAAAAGATGAAAAAATCCTTAGGAGGAGAAAGAGATTTCTTTGCAGAATATCCCACAGCAATAAAAAAAATCATATGAAAAAGGCTGAAAGGAAAGGGTAAAGTATTGGTATGTAAAGATGGTTTGTCATTAGAAAGAAAAAGTTTTGTCTTGAAGAAGTTCCAAGATCCTAATAGAATTAAAGTGATATCTTACCTAACAAAGTAAGTAAATGATGTTATTAGTGTGATAGAGGTAGTTCATAAAACATTATATTATCACATATAAGTGTCCTTCCTATGTTTAATGATAAAATAAATGTACATTACTGGCAGTGTGGAGCCTGCTATTTGAGATAAATGATATCATATTTAGATCTTTCAAAGATTATGATCATTGTTAGCCATAAGCTTAGGTGTAAACACATTTTAAAGGATCTGCATTACTCAGACTCACTTTTCAATATCGGTGAGTCAGTCTGTAAATGTATACAAGAGGTAGCAGATTTAGTTCTGTGAAAAGTGTGTCATTCCTTTTATATTTGGTTGTTGCTTCAAAGCATCTGAATTTGTGTATATCATAGCATATCATCATGGATAATTTACATTTATATGTTAGGCTAGATTACACCCATATTTGTGGGATGTGCATGAGAAAGTAGATATGAAACAGAATCAGTATGTATGTTAAAAACCAGTGGGTTTTATGATATGTATAACTGGGACACACTTATTTGTATTAGTATTTTGTTTGAAAATATAAAATTGAACTCCATTTCATAGTGAATTGAATATTCTTGAATATACTTAATTCATAACAGTGTATTTTGAACATATAATTATGCTGTTTTGGGGGTATGAACCCTTGTCCTCTAGTATTTCATTGTCATATTTTTGACAGGAATCAATCACTTCTTATGATTCATGTTTTATGGGATCATTGTAGAAGGTAGAAGTGAAATTAAAGCAGTTTAATATTTCAATTTTGACCATGCTGTGAGGGCTCTTTGTATGCATATTTCAAGCTTTTGCTCTGTTGGTGTATGGCAGTTTATATAGAAAATGGGCTTTGTGTTTTCATATCACTTGTTGAATATCAGATTACTTATCAAGAACATTACTGTATATTCCTAATGCAGACAAGCATGTGTATTTATATGCATTCATGGGGCACAGAATTATGGATGATGATTCTGTTTTATGTGAATTTCTGGGTGGCTGCAGTTTTATTTCCAAAATAGTTTTTTCTCATTTTGCCTTTGCTTACCTTTCTGCATATAGAATATTCATTGAGAGGTTTAGCTGTTCATAAAGTTTAGAAAATGTGTACTATAAATACTCGGTAGATATCTGGTTCCATGATTATGTCAACTGGTGACCTCTGTCCTCATATTGATCATTGCATTTTTGAACAGGTTGATGATGTGGGTATATTTGCAGTTAATTTTGTTTTGTTCATCATTTTTGGAGAATATGAACCTTTGGTGTTTACTGATTGCAAATAGTGTTTTATTCTGCTGTGTTTGAATATCAGAGGATTTTGGGGGGTTGCTGTAATAACCAGTCTTCTCAACATGTACTTAGAATAAGCATTGGATTTTTTTTGCTGTGTGCTGTTGATCAAGTAGAATTTCGTATTCTGATATGAATGTACAAGTATGAACTAGTTGTATATCTTATATCTGCAATTTCAGCTGATAGGGAGTTCATATTTTGCTGTTTTTTCAGTCTTTTACAGATAAGATAAAACTTGCCTTTACACATAAAAACACACATGGTTGTATGTATGTATATACAGTACACAAAGTAGGAAATGAGATGTATCCTTTTCTATATGTTCTGTTTTGAGGGTATAGAACAAGTTGCCTGTATAACACACAACATTATGTTACATGACAAATCTTTTTATCATGTTTTGATAATTACTGATGTTATTCATCTGTTATTTTCAGTCAAAAATTTTCTGTATATTGAATGTAGTAGTACATTTCTGATATAGATGTCCTTATACAGCTTTTTTAAGTGTAATGAAATCCAGAAAAAATCTGAATCGGGTGACAAAGACTGAGTGTACAGCTTTGCAGTCGATAGCTGATTAAAGGCAAGGATTAATACTCATATCTATTGTAACTAGATGTAATGTTTAACATTATTATCACTGCCACTTTGGTTATATTCTCTATGCTCTTTCTTGATGATAAGTATAGATGTGCGGAGACAACAAACACATGATGAAGGTGAATGGCAATTCTGTGATAAATAAATGGGCAAAATGACTGAACTTTCTGGCAGGTTTTCTTATTTTTCTTTTTTTTTTATTCCTTTCCTCTCTTCTTCAATCCCTTTCCTCTCCTTCATTTCCTTATACAGGTGGATGGTAAATTGATATGATTTTTATTTTTAAGCCTTTATTTTTGTTTTCTACCCTGATTGTGAGCCCCCCCCCCCCCCCTTTTTTTTTTTTTTTTTTTTTTTTTTTTTTTTTTTTTTTTTTTTTTTTTTTTTTTAATACTCACTTTCAGCCATGGTGGAGAGCACATGCATGATAGAGTATGTTGATTTTTTTTTTTTTTTTTTTTTTTTTTTTTTTTTTTTTTTTTATTAGTCACTTGCTTCTTATAGCATTTGTGGTTTAAAGCTATGGTTATATTAGCTATTACTTGTGCTTCTAGAGAGATTTTGAAAGCAAGAGTATTGCCTTGTGGAAACACATACTTCATTTTCCCTTCTGTAAGTGCAGTAATCCTATTAGTTGCTGAATGTTTTAGTGGAATGTTCATGGTTTCAGTGAATTTTAAGTATGTATTTTTTTATTCCTCTAAATTACTGGATAAATTATGTTTGATTATGGTATATATTCATTGCCTGAAATTCTCAAGAAAATGAGTCATAAGATTGCAAAGTATTAATGTTTTGCACTTTTTCTTCCTTCTTTTTTTCTTTTATCCATTCTGCTCTGGCCCAAAGGCTCCTTTTTTTTTTTTTTTTACTTTATTTCTTCTGTTTTGTTAGAAAGTTGTGTGAGTGATGATAAGAACTAATTGATAAATAATCCCAAGCAACTGCTCTAAGATGCAAATGAGAGCTTAATCGTCTCTTGAAAGAAATTATGTAAAGTTTTAAGGTCACATTAGACTCATGGATGTGATGTTGATATGAATACTGTAAATTGATGAATGTTAAGTAGTCTATATAGAATATTAAGTGCATGTAACCTGTACAGTTTACCTCAAGGTTATAGGTCTTGCCAAAGTTGATTGCCTGACTGGCTTTGTTTCATATGCATTGCTTAAGATTGAAACTGAAACTACTTAAATGATATTGCTCACTAAGAGTTTGTGAAATGAACTGATAATGGTAATTGACAGTAGCTAAAGGTCTTCTGTTGGCTTTATCTTATTAGTTGAAATGCTGCAGCTTTTTGATGATAGTCTCCATGGCACATTCAGGAAAAACCACATGTTGAGTTTTTTTCACTTTTTTTTTCACTGTTTTCTTTTCTTTGTAGAAGTATAATTAACAAATAGTGAAATAGGTGTACAACTTTTTCTCTCTCTTTTTTATATGGAATGCAAGTGATGTTTCTCATTAAATAGGTTGTCTAAGGTTAATAGTAATGATATTGATTAGGAATAAAGTAATTATTTCCCTGTACATGATACATGTTCATTCCCCATCCCCATCCCCATGTTTTATAGCACGAGTGTGTTATTCTTTGTAGATATAGAACTATTTTTATTTATCTGTGAGCAAGAGAAAACTCAAAGATAAATAAAGTGAGATGCTTTCATGTGTGAGTAGAATGTGTAAATACCTTTCCATGATTATATTTTGTGTTCATCTTTACTTTTGTTTTGTGTTAAATGGGAAATTAATTGAATTGAGTGTGAATGTCTGCCTCATAAACTGCTGATATCTTTTGTCAGTCTGT
>NC_061831.1:20743535-20753535 GCF_019202785.1 Penaeus chinensis
CACACACACACCACACACACAGACACACACAGACACACACAGACACACACAGACACACACAGACACACACACACACACACACAGACACACACACACACACACACAGACACACACACACACACACACACACACACACACACACTCTTATGTTTATATATATATATGTTATATATATTTGTATATGTTTATATGTTTATATATATATATATATATATATATATATATATATAAAGTATATATGTATGTATATGTATGTATGTATGTATGTATGTATGTATGTATGTATGTATGTATGTATGTATGTATATGTGTGTGTATGTATGTATGTATATGTGTGTGTGTGTGTGTGTGTGTAAATAAATATTATTCATATGATGTCACCTTTGTAAGAGTTATGGGCCAGTCAGAACAATTACTTTTGATCCAAATTTAGACGCTGTTACATCCTAGAGGATATGGATGCATAGACCAGTTAAATATCTCCTTTTATTTATACTAGTGGTTCCCTGCTCATATTTCCTGGCCCTCCTGATTCTTGACCCTGACGATCCTTGAGCTATGATATGTGGTAATATTAAGCTTTGAATATATCATAAATTATTTGTAACTATTTGTTTAGTACCTTGCCAAGTTTTCAATCTAAAAAGTTTTTGAATATTTCAAAACATTTTATAAGTAAAATCACTTTACGAAGAAGGTTTACAATAAAATGTATTTATAAAAAGGGGTCACGATAGGTAGAACTTAAGGAACCACTGTTTTAAACTTATTAAACCTACTTTCATTCAAAACTGTTATGACTGAAGTTGCTCTGAGAAACCTTGATAAAAATCACACATTCACAAGAAGGTTGCACTGCAAAACAAGAAAAGAAAATATACATACATGAAATACATGATCTTAATTTCCAAGGCAATAATCTCAATAATGAATAGAAAATATCAATTACAGTGTATTATTGCAATGAGTATTGTACCACAATTACCAAAATCAGTGCTTTTAATCTGGGATCAAGGAATCAAAATCCCTGAAAATGATGTAGAATTTGTTGCCAGTCAAAGTGCTTCCGTGACTTCTGTACGGCAGGAAAAATGGTCACTCCTTGAAAATCTGTTTATTAGCACACTCATGAGAAATCTTGTATGAAGCAAGATTTTATTATTTTTGATAAAAGATTAGTAGTTTCTATTAAGATATCTTTTATATGTTTAGTAATGTGACATAATATTAACCCAATATCCTGAAATATGAGAAATAATGGTATGAAATTTAAATACTCATGTCTTACATACTCAACTGTCTTTTGTTCTCAAGGAATAAAAGATGAACTAGACTACTAATCAGTGAACTAACACAAAACCTTAATGAAATGTGTGTGGATATGCAGCTTTCACAGTGAAAAAATATCATCATTTATCTCTCATGTATACTAAGGATGAAGGCTTAACAATCAAATTTTTCAGTATAGAATTAAAGCTTGTCACTGTAGTAAAATTTAATTGTGGGGTCAAAAAGATTTTTAAATATGTTATAAATTTGCCAGCCTAAAAGTTGGACTGTGTCTTTCTTTTCCAGCATCCATACTGCAGGAGGAAGAAGAGGTTGAGAGAGATGACTAGTGAAAGCCAGATCTAAGTAGAGCATCCAAAGACGCTAAGGTTCATTACGATGAAAACTATAGTTCCTATTACAGTGTCAATCCAGGGTGTAATCACTTGTGTGCTAAGGTATAAAGAGGGTAGTATCTGATGTCCAACTGTGATTTGTGTAAAGTGATCTCAAATGGTACACTGATTTGGATATGATGTCTGTTGTGAATACCTCTTTAATTTGTGAATCTACACAAGAGCTTGAATTTTACTTGATGCTTTTTTTTTTTTTTTTTTTTTTTTTTTATTCTCTTCATTTTGCCATAGGACTGATAGTTATAAGTAAAGTAGGAAGAAACGAATGTCCTGAAAAAAGTTCAGTAGAAAAATACATTCCAAGGATATATTTAATCATACTTGGCTTAGTTTTTCATTTTTAGACGAGATCTCTGAAATTATATCTGTCTATTTTTTGGTAAAGTTCTGTTTTCCCTTTTTTTCTTTTTTTCTTAAAACTAAAGAAATTATTAGCTACAGCTACTGACTATACTGGTAATGCAATGTAACAAAGAAATCATATTTATTGATGTTAATAATTATATAAAATGAAAAAATTCTCAGCATGCATTTAATTTCAGACATACATTTTATATTCTATACATATACACCATCATTACATATACAAAAATTCTGATTATGGGTTTCAAGTGACAGAAGGCAATTTACTGTATTTTCTTATTATTACTTACTGACTACACCAAAAATAAATACATATTGCTAAATGATTGTTACATCCAATTGGATTTTATTTTCCTTCCCCTCAATCCCTTACCCATTGCCGTTGGGGGGCTTAAGAGAAAGAGACTGAGGCCCAATACCAGGGATCACTCCTATCTTGGACCTTGACTCAACTAATTTTGCGTGGTCTCTTCCTCTCTTCTCCTTTTCCTTCTCTCCTCCAACTTCTAATATCCACTTCCTAAGATGTGAGAGCCATGTTGAAAGGATGAAAGGCTGACATGTTGGTCATGAGCAGCCTAGGGGAGCCATGGGCATTTTGCACCTTATTAGGGGCATTGAGGCTTGCCCCTTTATAAACTAGCCCCACTGATTTTAATCCCCCCTGATTCCCTGACCCGAGGCTCTCCTTTTGCCCATGACTCTCAGCCTACTACTACCCCCTCCTTATTACCTACTATCACCACAGGCCAATCCAAATCATCTTCCCAAGTCATTACTCAACCTCAAGGAAACATTTTTCCTCTCCCAACATCCTCTACTTCATCTACTACCCCCTCCTCCTTTATTACTAATCTGCAGCCTTATTATCCATCTCTCTGCTGTACTTTCACTCAACACCACTCCCTCTTCCACAAGGCCGCATATTTCTACTGCCTCCACCTCAACAAACATTTTAAGTACTCTGTTTAGCCCGGCCAAATGGGATTGATTTTTTGTGATTTTGACAGCCCCTTGTTCTGATAACACTCCTCTTCCAACAATGCTTCAAAAAAACAAGTAGGCAGTTTCCTTCTGCAGCCGCCACAATTGTTCCCGCCTTGTCACAGTTACATCCAAATTCCAAGCTAAATCATCAACAAATATGACAAGACTTCCTTTGCTAACCCATTCCTGTCTAGCCTCATCCCTCCCTCAATACTTGTACCAGAACTGTCTCTATCTCCCTGACAAACTGCCCTGTCTACTACAAGGATTGGTCTGATTGTGGTGAAGACTTACTCGCCTGCTTCATGGAGTATGATGCAGTATCTGAACAATTCTACACTTTTCCCCTTAGAGGTCACAATCTTGGCCTCCACCAATATTGCGTAAACATGATCTCACCCTTCCTGTCTATATTGGCGGAAAATCCCTCCCTCTACCCTGTCAATTATAGAATTGTTGGTGTCTAGGCCACCCTGCCAAACAATGCCACTCCACAGTCCAATGTCCTCTATGTGCCCAACCTGGTCATGATTGGTCAAACTGCTCTGCAGTCATGCACATGTACCAATTGTGGCTCCCAAAATGTATTTTATAGGGGCTGCCCTACCTACAAGTTTGAGTGTGAGGTGGGATCTGTCGGTTTCAAACTTGGCCTTAATCTCTACTTTACTCAGGGACATCCCTCAGAATCCCACATTTCTTCCTTTTACAACTTTATCTCTACCCTCACCCCTCTTTGCCCCTTTGATTGCCATACTATTCTGAACTGCTATATGACTTTTGACATGTAGCACATGTAATCATCACCTAACTCTCTTTACCCTTTTTACTAATATGCCTTTCCATAGTGCAATATGACCTTTGATGTTTTGCACATCTATTTTGCTTTGTACCCATTAACCATTTCCTCCTTTTGTGTGTATGCACACATGTACACACAAATGCATGTATACACATGTATACAATCAAATGATGAGGTTATTTCTATGTCTACATTGCATATATCTAGTTTAAATTAGAAACTGCATTTTTTCTTTTCAATAAAACTTTTTTGAATTTTTGTGTATTTGTAGCATAATTTGAAATATACAAAAATAAAACTCAGCTAGAATCAAGAGTCTAAAATTTACTATGGCTAGTCAAGAATTTGGTTAAAAATTAAAAAGAGATTTTATTAAGAGATTTTATTCCATACCACTGAAATATTTACCTTCACAGCAGGTGCATGAAAGTTAAAGTACATATAATTTATAAAAAATATATAATTTTACAAAACCATTATAAAAATGTACTGGTTATGGACATATTATTTTTCACATAATGGAGAGATTCTTTTGGTTAGATTCTTATGTACTAAAAATCTTTTAATTTTGAATTTCAGTCACATATTTCAGTCTTAAAATGAAACAAATTAATGTTTAGCATAATGTAATGTGAGGTCCTATAAGCCTTATCAGTCATAACGTAATGACTATTTTTACATTCAAGAAGTACTTCTTTCTGATTTAAAAAGATGGACTCCTGTATCCTGTATCCTATATCATGTTTTAAAAGTCACAAAGACAATAATCAACAACTGCTGTACCCCCTGTAATTTTTAAACTTCAAAATAACCAGAAATATGAAATTTTGGGGTTCAGAGTACCATCCCCAGGAGGTTCTGGGTAATATTAAGAATTTATTGGTCAAATTTGGTTTCCAACACTGAATACTATATATCAGATGTATCTTGTATACCATAAAATATATCAGCATCATTATTAATATTATCCAAGATCATAAAACTAACAATAATGATAATGAACGACAATAATAAGAATTATTGTTATTATAAAAACCATTATTATGAATATAATGAAAATAACTCACAAAACAGAAGGGAACTCTAAATGCTAACACATTTATGCAACAAATTTATATTATGTATCCACAAGAACTGACAAAAGTTCCATTCTAATTAGATCTATCTTTGGGTGCTCAGCATCATCCTGAATTTCAAAAAGTTAGACTAAAGACAAATAATATGGTAAAATATCCAAGGATGTCACACACTTGAAGTGCTCTGCAATTAGTCATTGAGAAAAACATAAAAAACAGATAGAATTTGAGTAAAATTTTGCAGCACTTCTGGCTGACTTGAGGAGAGAGAGAGAGAGAGAGAGAGAGAGAGAGAGAGAGAGAGAGAGAGAGAGAGAGAGAGAGAGAGAGAGAGAGAGAGAGAGAGAGAGAGAGAGAGAGAGAGAGAGAGAGAGAGAGAGAGAGAGAGAGAGAGAGAGAGAGAGAGAGAGAGAGAGAGAGAGAGAGAGAGAGAGAGAGAGAGAGAGAGAGAGAGAGAGAGAGAGAGAGAGAGAGAGAGAGAGAGAGAGAGAGAGAGAGAGAGAGAGAGAGAGATATTAATGATTAATGTTATTTATCTTGAATCAACTTCATGGCAGAAGTTAAGTGTGAAAATAAAATAAAATGACAAAAACAAAGACCACAAGATAGTAGAACAGCAAGTAAAGACCAACAAATTTTTAACAAAACTGACTGGAGACAGGTTTATTCTCAATTACTGCCCACAATATTTTGTCACTCTCGTGGCCTTTTCCTCAATACCGCCAGAAATTTGGTGCAACTAATGTATTTGGAGAAAAGAAAAGAAAAAAAAATTCATGCCAATATCCTTGCATTCTTGCCTCAGAATGTCTGAACAGTTAGCCAATGACAGGCAAAAGAAATCTTACTCCCATGTCATTTACCTTCCTTCAGAAAGTAATAACAATTAATTACCTTTTTATTTGGTTAAAATTTGTGCACACCCACAAACTTGGTACAATATACAAAATGAACACACCCACAAACTTGGTACAATATACAAAATGAAGTCTTATTTTGGCAGCCTAAAAAAAAGTTGCTGGAATCCATCTGCTGAACTGGGCTGCCTCACAATCTGCTTTTACAGGAATTCTTCTTCTAAAATATATTAAGAATCTAAAGGGACTACCAATATAACAAAATATGAAAATCACTTTATAGAAATTCCAGAGATAAATGGACGGAATATACATATATTTTATAACAGCATTATAAAAATATAATGTTTATGGAACATCTTGTATACTTGCCTTGGAATGTCTGAACAGTTAGCCTATGACAGGCAAAAGAAATCTTACTCCCATGTCCTTTACTTTCAGTCTTTTCAAAAAGTAATAACACAAACAATTACTGTTTCCCTCAGATAAAAATTGTACACACATCATCTTGGTACAATATTCAAAAATAAGTCTTATTCTGACACCCTACAAACACATTGCTTTAATCTATCCGCTGAACTGGGATGCCTCAATAATCTGCTTTTACAAGAATTCTAAAATATATTAACCATCTAAAAGGCCCAACAATATAACAAAATATCGAAATCACTTCATAAAAATTCTGGACAGATAAATGGACGGAATATATTTACTAAATACTTAATTTTAAATTTTCTTTTAACTTAACTAAATTCATAGTTACAATAATACTACCATAAGATAATGTTATACACTAGCACAGTTGCAAAACACTGTGATTTGTTATAAACACTAAATATTTCTGTTGTCTTTCAAAAATCATTACTTTCTTTACAGCAAAACTGAAATATCTATAATTTCTTGGACTCAACACAATATCACTTATCAGCGTTCTTCAACTGGTCTGTGCATTAAAATCTAAAATGGCATCTGCACTGCACAAGGCAATGCATTGTTGAGACTTTTTTTCACGATAAAAGCAAAGTTAACTTTAGCTTGATCTTTCGCTTGTACAATGATATGAATTGTCCATATCTTGACATATAATATCAGTTCATTTTCTACACACATCACTTTAACACTTAAAGGGCAGAATCATGATCAGTGGAACATTGGTAGAAAGAGTGTGAGTGTTCCTGCCAACAACAATAATGCAATGTTTGATGAAACCGTAGATGAACCCAGCTGAAAAAGAGGATGAAATTATTATCTTGGGTGTTATAAACAAACATGTACATATGATCCATTCTATGTACTGCATTTTTAATCTGAAACTCAATGTTTCAGCCCCACAACTGACAACTTAATTATTAACTAAAAGATAATTTAACTCACTGTGATGAAGTAATTGCAACGATCGCCTTTGCAGCATTCAGCACATTTCCAATCTCTCCACCAGATTCGTTGACAATATGGCATGTATTTTGATTTGGTAGCCACACATTCTTCCTCTGTTGCACATTTCTTGCTGATGTAATACTGCATTGGAGCACCAATCTCCCAGAAGAGTGTACCTTTGTAGATGCAAGTAAGTCAGTGGATTCATAGGCAAAATCTAGGTAAATAATATAGTCCATCTCAGTATTACATCACAAACATCATGTCTTGAAGCAGAAATACTGTATGCTACTTACTTCCCCATCTGATTTCTGAAAGACAGTAATTTTCTCCAAAGCTGCATTCCTGAACTGTTGTTGCACACTTCCCAGTGTTTTCATCTTGGTCCTTGCAGACATAGCACTTCTGACCCCATACTCCTTAAAAACAGATATACATTTTGAGTTCCATGTTTACTTTTGTAAAAAATATGTAAGTTGTCTGTTACTATGTTGGATTCCTATTTACCAAACCACCTATAAAACTGAAAAAGCTTGAGAGAACATTAAACATAAAGTAATTTTCAGAAACAATGGTTAATGTGCTTGACATCAAAGGTCAAATAGCACTATGGTGAAGTATTATGGTGAAAGTGGTTTAAAGTTCTTAATTAGAACAAAATGTCTATAATTTCAACAGCCATGGTATTATAGGATATATAGTAGTTGAGGGGTGGATAGAGAATAAGTGAATGGGGTAGGGTAGGGATTAATAGAAGGGGGAAGGGTTTATGATAAAGAGTGATTTGATCAAATGGATGGTTGTACATCTGAGGAAGGAGAATGGGTTGTCAATTGAAAAGGTTGGGGATTCTGTGAGGAAGTCTGACAGTTTGGGGGGTCGGGGAAGAGAGGACAAGTAAGGAAAAGCGAGGGTACAGGCTTCAGTAAAGTAAGGGCAGGATAGTAGGATATGTTGGACTAAGAGCAGAACATTGCATGAGGAGCATAGAGGTGGGCTGGAGCATGATATGAAGTATGAATGTGTGAGGCAGGTGTGATCTAGGGCAATTTCCCAGTGTCTGTTCTGATGGTATGGCGCTGACCAAGGAGAGATGCAAGGTTTGTAGTTTATTAGCAGTCAGACCTTACCAGAAAGATTGCCAATGGGCATAGAGGAAAGTTTTGAAGTGAGGGTAGTAGTCAGTGGCTGGGATGTGTGAAAAGTGGGCTTGGTCACTGTGGACAAGCTGGAGGATCATGCCAAGGCATCTGGGTTTTCATTGCTAGGGATCCAGACCTGGCTGGGTATCCAACAAAATCTAACTTTTTTCTATTGTGTAGACAGACAAAACAACTGATTCTGTATTTAACTGACTATAGGGTTGATAGGGGTATGGATTGTATTAGTGATATTGAGTTGTGTGAGTCAGTAAAGATGGTGAAGGATGAGGAGGAGATGGAAGACATGTGTTGTAAAGCAAAGGATATCATATAGTATGCTCTATTCAGGAGGAAAGGGAAAGACTGCAGCAAAACCAGTACCCAAGGTGGTTCTGGAGCCATCTGTATAGACAGGAGTGACTAGAACTGCAAGAAAATGTGTGGTGAGGAGGATAGAAGGTGGGATGTTTGATTTGGGTGGGTCAAGGAAAATAGAATAATAATGGAGGAAGGTATTAGACAGGGAGGAAAAGTTTGGGCAGAAAGAGAGAGGGATTGGAGAGGAGGAATGGGTGTGTATGGGAGAGCAGAGCATCAATATGAACAGGGAAAGGAGTAGGTAAACGTGGAGAGGTGAAGCTATGAAGAGGGCAGTTAGCTTGGAGAAAGAAAATTGATGAAAATGAGCATAGCTTCTTAGAGATAAAAGAATGTGATGCCAAGAAAGGGATGGGAGGCCTGATTCAGTGTATAGGCTTTCAACTGGAGAGGACTGAAAGGCACCTAGGGCCAACTGAACACTGAAATGGTAGATTGTGTCAAGTTGAGCGAGAACGGAGACCAAGGCGGAAGAGCTGAAAATAATTTGTTTATAGCAATGAAAAATAATGTGGTGCTGAGCACACTGCCTTGTGGAACACCTTTGAATTGACTGAAAGAAAAGTAAATAAATGAGGCAAATCTGACACGGAAGGTGCAATCAGAAAGAAAAGACTTTATAAAACACCCAAATTTCTGTGTATGCAGAAATAGGAGAGAAATCCTGAGCATGAAATAAGGAAACAGGGGAAGGTGGTGAAGTATTGGGAAGAATGTCAGGAGGGGAGGGATCTGCAGAAGATTGTTGTGACATAAGGGAGGCACATGAGCATCGAAGTGAGGGTGGTAAGGATAATGGGGAAGGAAAAGCGAATGGTGATGCACATGGAGGAGGAGAGGATGGGGTGTTTTTTGAGTGAGTGGGAGGAAGAGGGGGTAGGGGACACTTGAGGAGGAGGAGGAGGATGGATATTGGCAGATACTTTGAAGGTAGAGCCAATAAAGGGATTAGAAGGTGGATCAGGGAGTGGTTCATTCTCATGAGTCATATTTATGAAGTAGAAATAATAATATATACAAGAAGACTACACTGAAAGCCTGAGTGTGAGTATTTTAGGTCTCTAAACGGAAAAGACTAACTAATAAATTGATTATCTGCAATCATGATTTTAATTTTAGATATAAAAAATGAGTAATACATATATTATACTCTTTTTTCATTTATTTTTAGATATTTTTAAAAATTTCTCTATCTATCATATATATATGTCAAACAACATTCATTCATACACTATTTTCTTGTTTACTACTACTACTACTACTTATTGTTGCCACTTAGCAGAGTACCTTACAAGGGGTACAGAAACTCAGTTTCACAATGTGATACATCACA
>NC_061831.1:20758535-20773535 GCF_019202785.1 Penaeus chinensis
AAGGAAGCCATGTTGAGGAACGAGATGTGGCTCTTGAGGGAAAAGCCCCTGGTCCTCAGATGTGCGAGGCGAGGTGGCTCTCGCTCATTAAGCCACCCTCGAGGGCCTCCTGTGGCTCCTCTCACGCAGAAGGGCTCCCTCTCCAACTCGAAGGGTGAGGCGCCAGCTGGAAGGAAGGGAAGGCCGCGCCTGCAGGACTTTCTCTCTCAGCCTTGGAGGACTTCGCGCGAGAGTCGTGTGTGAGAAAAATAATGGGAAGAAAAGGAAACGTTGCAGAGTGATTCGTAGGACTTGCTGCAGCTAACGTTTAGTGCCTGTTATAGCATCACCCATAATGAAACGTTTTTGTCACCGAAGGTCGTCCAGGAAATTACCTCTGGTGAGGAGATGAAGGGCTGGGAGCAAGTATGAAATGAAAAAAGTATTTGATATTGCAAACAAGGGTCTTGATTAAACAAGTTGGTACATTTTGATATGAATTTGCATTTCTGAGCAACACAGTTTTGCTTGAATTCATAAATTCTTAGTTTAAAAGTAACCTTTTTCTACTTAATGAAAGTGAAGAGAGTTAACCTTTGCACATCCAAATATTTCACTTTAAATTTTACAGTAGTAAGATAAAAGCCATTTTGCAGTAATATATATATATATGTGTATATATATACATTATACTTTTTATGTATGTGTATTTTGTTATCAGAACTGATCATTATTATTATAATGATAAATATTTTAAAAATTTCACGCAAAGTAAAGGACCCAAACAACTTGAGGTCTATGATCCAAAATAACACATTTACAAAAAGCAAGGTAAACATTTGCAAGGGACCCATAAGTGGCTTTTTTCATTCTTTTTGGTCGTGTTCTTACCAAAACCACTTGAAACCATCGTGGCCTTAAGCTTAAAGATATTGTGGGATACGTTCAAGGAAGCACAAAATTGTTTATTGAGGAAGAATTCCGCAAAAAGTGGGATACCAAAATAATGCAAAAGGTCATGAAAATGATATTCTTGCAACTGACAATCCTGTATTGTCATATTAAGCTTCCTACAAACATGAAGAATTTAGCATAAGAAAATTGTGTTAAGAATTGATTTGCATCAGTTTCTTTAAAGCACATAATGGAGACCAGTGATGAATACCTATGAACTCCAACACAATAATAGCAATTGCGGCAGTTTTTGCATTTTGGCTTAGGTAAACAACCTTCCATTTATTCTTGCAAGCTTAGATTGGTTCCCTATTTGACAGTAAATCACCAGGGTGGTCTACAAGCTTGGTTTTGCCAGTTTTGATAATGTGATGGTTTGTTGGACCTTACCATCGTACAGTAGTTGCAGGTTACTCACCGATCAATGTGAAGATATTTGTAGATATTCCCTTTCCTTCTAAACATTTTCTAAGTGCAGTGATACAAAAAAATCTTGCCATACACCACTTGAATATTCCTATACTCTCCTAACTGTTAGGCAACATAAACTTTTAATTGAGATTGCCATTATGTCTCCTAAGACCGATGGTTGTAAAAGACAGGAATGGATTTTTTAGTTATTTACTTGAATTTTATGTACAAGATGATGATCTTTAGAATGTGATCATGTAGATAGTATTAGTAAGGGTGATTACGATTAAGTTGCATCAAAATTTTGAAATTCTTCTTTGTAGTATGATAAAATCTCTTTAGCTGACAATTTGTAGTTTATAAATTATAAATTCTTCAACCACCAGAAACTCCCTGGTTGACGAGTGTGTTGAGAGGTAAAAAGCACACTCAGCAAAATGCAGGCTGTTCAGCAGGCCGCAACTCAGGTGAGTGAAGCACTGTTTATAGAATGATGGTAAATGATGAAGATTAGAGAATGAATATATGATTTCTTTCATAATTTTTCCTTGTGAAATAGCCATATTAAAGACCATGTATTGGCACTTGAAAATCTACAGGGGGCACACATCATCCAGACAGCAGGTGGGCAGCTTATGCTCCAGACAGTTGGAGGGTCTGGTTCAATACAGGTTGCATCTGCTAATGGCCAACAGCTACAACAGATACAAGTTATACCTGCCTCAGGTCTTCAGGTATTAGTCGTTATTAATTTTAATTTTTTTTATACTGTAATGAAATTTGCATGTTTTTATGCTGTAATGTATAGTATAATTATAAATGTTCTATATCAGATTATTAAATTGATTGAATTTAATGAAGTATGTACCCTGTCACAGAGTGGAAATCATGTCATGGTACAAGGAGGAGGGTCAACCCAGCAAGCACAGATCATCCAGACTTCAGATGGACAGGCACTGGTTTACCCCATTCAATTGGACAGTCAGGGCAACATTATCCAACAGCAACCAACAGGTAAGTGTCGGCCACCAGTGGACAAGCTTCATTTGCACATGATTGTGTGACCAAAGAATGATTGGGAATGAATGAAGTGTCTGATTGATTGTGTCATGCATAGTGTCCTTTAATAGCACAAGCTTTATTGGATTGTCATAAATTCTGAGGGGTGAAATATGGACTTATAATACTATTGAATCAGAGCTCTAAGGGAGACAATGATATGAAATAAACATTTTAATTACAAAATTAATGAAGAAAAATTAATATAGTGCATCCAAATAAGAAATAATAGCCAAACCAGATTTTTAATGTTAACATTTTATTGGTCCCCAGTGTTAAAATGTGAATGATGATGATATTTTTTTTATTAGATCTTTGGTTGAATTGGCAATAATCATTGACTTTGAGAACTTGGATTACTATTGTAGCTAAAAGATGAATGAAGATGCCTTTGGATGTTATGCTGGGGAAAGAAATAAATTGTTGGGAAAGTAAATTTGCCAGGGATAATTAGGTACTGTGTATTAGGTTATTAATAGTCTTCAGGGGAAATGTTGAAATGTCTTAATTTTTAAAAATTCACTTGGTTTTCCAAATACCATTTAATCAGACATTTTATGTTTTGCATGCATCAGTGTCTGTGCTTGTGCATCTTTGTGTGTGAGCAGCTATGTATCTGTCATAACCTACATTATCAGCTTGATATGTTGTGAACAGTCAAATAAATTATGATTATGGAAAAGTATATTAGACTTAGAACATTCTCCTTTCATCAGAAAAGACAACAGTTAGGACTACATAAAGCTGCTTGAGCATATGAAGTATAAGGACTTGTAGAAATCTGGCTCTGATATTATAGATACCTTCAAAAGTTTCATTAGCTTTGCCTGTTTATTGTTAAGCTCATATCTGTTCCATCTAATTTAGAGGAGTTTTATTATCATTATTAATGCTGGTTATTATAATAATTAAAGATATTTTTAATGTTCATTATATTATTATTTTTTTTATTATTAATATTGATATTAATATTATTTATATTATAATAATTTATCTTTGTTGTTATTATCATCATCACTCAATGTCTGTGTTAGTGTCATCATTGTAATCATTATTGTCATTATTATTGCTGTTATTGTAGTTGCACATGATGATGATAATTATAATGATTATAATAATAATAGTAGATTAATAGTATAAGTGATAGTGATAGAGATAGTGATAATGATGGCAATGTTTATGATAGAAATAATGATAAGAAGGAATGATAATGATTTGATGAATTAATAAGTCAAATAGAGTAAAGAAAATAATAGATTATAGATTATAAATCATTTTTGTGTGGTAAATATATTTGGCAAACATACTGCCATATCCCTGTACCAATATGGGAATAACAAAGCATATATCTATACCTATTAATGAGAGAAAGAAAAAGGAAATGCAAGTAGGAATCAAAATTGGTGCAGATGTGGAATGTTGTATGGTTGTGCAAATAATTATTTGAATATTATACCTGTATATATATTGATATATGGCATATTTATTTTCCTAAGATTCACACATGCTTTGTCTGCATACTGGACTTCAGAAGAAATTGGTAGACTCTTTGATTTGAGTAGTAGAAAAAAAAGTTTTAGCCCTTTCCATTTATTGAAGATATTTTTTTCAGATGGTAAGTTAATACAAGAAAGAGATGTTTTACAAATTAAGAAGAAGATGAAAGGAAAAAAACAAACAAACAAAAAAAAGCAAACAAAAAAAACATTTTCCTCATGATATTCTGATGGAGTCTTGTACATGATGCACCATGTGCGAATCAAACAAATCTGGTTTGTAGAAATTAATCTTTGTGTATTGATTTTTCTTCGGAAATCATACACTAATTATTTATTTCGTTTGTTAAGCAGTGAATATTTCAGGCAACCTAATCCAGCTAGCGCAAGCATCCACTTCCCAAGCATCTCAGACAGGATCAGTACAACAGAGCCCACAGACAACCCAACAGACTGCACAAACAGCTCAGACCAACCTTGCAAATGTTGTTATGGTAAGTGAGGAATATTTGGTTGGCCTATGTTTTCTACACTAGGTTGAGGCCATTTTACAAACGGTGTGCATGGTAAGGCTAAAAGAAAAGTTGAGACTGTGTGGGCAAAATTACATTAATTTCTCTCTCTCTCTCTCTCTCTCTCTCTCTCTCTCTCTCTCTCTCTCTCTCTCTCTCTCTCTCTCTCTCTCTCTCTCTCTCTCTCTCTCTCTCTCTCTCTCTCTATTACATTTGGTGTGCTGACACCAAATGTAATATATAGCAGGCAGGTTATCCCACTTATTTGTCACCATTGTAATGAGGCAGGGAGTTATCCCACCTGATGGCACCAATGTAGTATTACAATGTAATATTTTAGTGAGTTATTAGTTAAATTAATTAAATTAGTCGCAGATTTATATTTTACTGTGGGAGTTTGGTAGCTGGACTACAGAGGACAGGCAATGAAAAACATGAAAGTATTTGAATGAAGACAAATTCAGATACTTATGGTCAAATGATGAAGGAACAATACGAGCAATAAGAGTTAGATTAGCGTGTTCTAAGGTTTCTTCGGCATTGTCACGGCTGTAGACATGTTGGAGTTGGCGGAGGACCATGGCATTACTTTTGTAGGAGACCTTTGGTGAGGGAGAGGTGTGAGTTCATTAAATTGCTCAGCCACCTAACCAGGATCATCCTCGATCTGGCTGTAGTGGGTGATTCTGAAGATGTCTCGACGGTGGTGATGCAGGGATCTTCGGGAAGGATTCATCATCTCGGGAGAGGAGGAGCACCATGGTGATGGCATCACGACAGGCAAAGCAAGACCAATCTTGCCAGGATCACCAGCACAGTGCAGCGGATGTGGAGAGGATGTCAGGAAAGTGAGACAAGAGGCGGCTGAGATGTCAGGCGGAGCGGTGATGTCAGCATAATGACACGACTTGAGTTGCACCGATGTACAGTAGAAGACAGAAGGACATCCATGAGATGGGCTCATTAACGGGGTGAGTGAGACTTGGTGCACCAGGGATTGGTGGAGAGGGCAGCGACTTGGTGATCTGAGAGTCAAGGTCGGCAGTGGGCTTCAGCAATGGGCCTCTGGATCTGAGAACAGAAAACAGAAAAACAGAAAACATAATGCCATATCTCTGGGAGTTGAAATATCAACATGAATTCATTATGATGAGGAAATGATTGGAAGCATTATGTCTTGGATTTTGAATAGTGTTAATTGCAACATTTACCTGAGAAAAGGAGTACAGTAATGAACAATCAAGATTGTAGGATAAAATAAAATTACAAGTTTACAGAGTCATGCAAAATGCGGGAAGGATTCTCCATGAAAATAACATGTAGAATTCATGTGCAAGAGCACAGGACAGCATATGTTCCAATGAAAATGTAGGTAAATTCACCATGGAATATATTTCCTTCAGGGAAATGAGAATAGTTCCATGCGAAAATGCAGGATTGATGGGAAATTGATCAAGAGTGATCCTTTGATGATAATTACTGAAGATATTCAAACAAACGCAGGAAAGATTTTCCTGTAAATGGATTCAGAAATCATCACAACATAGATTAACACGAGAACAAAATTAGTACTTATATGTAGACAGAACTACAAAGGAATGAGAGTATGAGGAGGGAAAGGTTAGTCAAACTGCAGTACATGAGTGAGGTGAGGCGAGGCACAGAGTGAGCGGGAGACAGATGTCAGCTGAGGGGAAATCGCGTTTGCTATGAGGGGGGTGAACACAGTTGTTCGCGAGAGCAAGAGGAAATCACACTTCACTTCACAGGGGATTTCCTAAACAAATAATAGCAATGAGGATAAAGAAACTCACCTTGAGATACTGGCAGGGCAGTGTTGATGGAAATTGTAGGCGTCAGGCAACTGCAGCAAGTGTTGAAGACTGCGACAAGTACAGTGTGCTGAGGGGGGAGCAATGTCAGCTTGGCAGGGAAGACTGGCTTCGTGCTTGATGTTGGAATTCCACATATGTATTGTGTCACAACTGCGAGATTGGACCGTCGGCTGTGTTTACCTCACTCCGGCCGGCGGCTTAGGCCTCTCGTGATTGGCTCGCTCACAGTGTTGGGGAACAAGGGTATCGGCCTAAACATCGGTGGGACACATAAAAGGAGCAAAGGTCAGAAATTTAGCAGTTGTCCTGTGACTTTGACGTGTGTGCTTCCTTCTGCCATGTGACCTCGCCTGCTCCGCTGGATCCTCTCCCTTCAATGTGTACATATCCTGTGTTTATAGTGTAAATAGTGCCCTTTAGCATTAAAACCTTGTGTATGTTTCCTCTGGTGTGTTTCCGTTGACCTGACCGCTCTGATTCCTTAAAACGAACCCTGAAGTCTTGGAGTGACAGAAGTTGATGAAAGGGTCTTTGCTTGCAGATCTCAGTAGATTATCTTAGAGGGCTTTGTGCGTTATCTACAGAAGGCTTCATGTGGTGCATTATCTTTGGAGGGTTTTGTGTGGTTTGTTATCCCAGTGTGCTGTCACCAATTGTGATGTGTAGTGTTTTCCCACTTGGTGCCGCCAGTCTAGTAATGTAGGGAAGATGTGTCCCCGCTGTGATGGTACTTCTTGTTTGTTTCTAGGGTGTAGAGTTAAAGTTGTCGCAGATTTATATTATTTTACTACGGGAATTTGGTAGGTAGACAGGCAGATCAGCGCTCTCTCTCTCTCTCTCTCTCTCTCTCTCTCTCTCTCTCTCTCTCTCTCTCTCTCTCTCTCTCTCTCTCTCTCTCTCTCTCTCTCTCTCTCTCTCTCTCTCTCTCTCTCTCTCTCTCTCTCTCTCTTTCTCTTTCTTTTGATATCACCTGGGTTCTAGTGGGATAAAGTAAATATTATATCCTTTACTTCCAAATGTATTTGGTTTGTGAGGTTTAGCACCATTTATGTACATTTGCTACAAAAACTTGAATATCTGTTCTACATTTTCCTGTAATTTGTAGTTTATTAACACATATTAGATTACTTGGCACTATTAATCCATTGTGGCAGTGAACAGATAATGTCCAGTTTTTTTTGTGTTTTTTTTAATGTGAGACCTGTAGGCCCAGACCACATTGACACGTGTTTAGTGTCAAGACTCCTTGCCTCCCCTCCGCAGTGTTATCTATTTTCAGCATGAACTTTTTTTGCCTCTACGATTTTCCAAGGTCTATATTTGTCAGTTGATATGATGTATAATGATTTTTGTCCTTGCTCAGACTTCATATCATCTCTCTAGATATTCATCAACAATAAGTAACATTGTATTATTAATTTTGTCAAATTTTTATTTCATATTCCTCATTTTACTGTAACACACCCTGTGCAGGAATAAGATCCTGAGCATGTATGTAGTGTCCTCCCAGGAGCTAGTACTCTTCCAGCCATGGCTTACAGATGGTACTCTCCAACCTCATTTACTGTTAGAAATAATGCAGGAGTACCTTCCTAAGTACTTACAGTTTAATATTCCCATCACCCTGGACTTCAACCAAATTTTTCATGATGACACATTTATATCACCCCCTTACATGTCCAATACAGTTAATAATCAAAACTCTCATTTGGCATGGCATGTATATAATACCATCCCTGGTGGCAAAGGGTCAAAAACTGAAACTTTAATCACATGTTGGTTATCTTGCAAAAGTGCTAGACTCTTAATTATATAATTTAAGAGACAAGCATCCTTTTACGTAAGACAAAAGTATCTAATTTTAATTCTCCTTGTGAGGTGAAATTATTCTTAACCCCTTGTTCACGGTTGGAATCTACTATGATGCCATGGTGGTGTAGCGCCAATGCAGCCCATACAGATATCCCTGTTTGGCGGTCTGCACGGCCACTGAAAAAGCCCACACACATTAGGCTAACTAATTTTGTTTTGGCTGTCAAGATTTCTCTGTAGCTACTCTATATTGCATTTTCTATAGTATATTAAGTTGAAAATTTCTTATTAGGTGAATAATGGTTCTGTTTCTGCAGGTTGGTAATGGAAGTGTTGCACAGTTGCAACGAATTCCACTTCCTGGTCCCGAGTTGCTGGAGGAGGAACCACTTTATGTTAATGCTAAGCAGTACAATCGGATATTGAAGAGAAGGCAAGCAAGAGCAAAGCTTGAAGGAGAGGGTCGCATACCAAAGGAACGTAAAGTAAGTATGCTTTTGTCATGGAAATTTGGTATTTTCATTATCATATTTAAAGGATGGTATAGTTATTGTCATTTGTGTAGCTGCTCTCTGATCTCAAGCACAACTTCAGTTATTAGCCAAAGTGACTGTGGTATTCATAAGGAACTTGCCATTAATTTTATAGTTTTATATTAGTATTCTAGTCTTTTTGGTAGATGGTATTTTATCTGCAATTTGCAAATGATTCCACTAAATTATACAGAAGGAGAATTTTTTCTTTTGCAGTGAGTAAAGTACTCATGTTTTGTATTTTCTCTTCAGAAATACTTGCATGAATCCAGGCACCGCCATGCAATGAACAGAATACGAGGAGAAGGTGGTCGATTCCATAAAGGACAGTAAGTACCTGTGAGGTTTAGTTTGCCTGATTGTATGAGTATATTTTTGTAACTTTACATTATCCTTTGGGCTGGAATAGCGGACAGTCAGGCAGTCATAAGTTTCATATTGGGATATTTATAGCTGTATTGTAGTATCTTGTGAGTGGGGAGAGGCATTAGTTTGAGGATCTGGGTCATGACTTTTTTCCATATTAGGAAGGGGAATGCCCTTTAATGTAGCTAATGTCAGTTTTGGCAGTAGTTGGCCAATGTCCTTGAGTGTGATTACAGGAGGAGCATCAAGTTTTTTTTAAAATTTTTACAAGGGTATTTTGATAAATGACTCAAATCCCATAAGGAAATAGATGATAATATGCTGTGTACGATATTTACTTGCATTTTTGTTCTTTTCTTCTTTTTTTTCTGTGTGTATTATAATAATTTCTTCTGTATTGATTGAAGATATGTGTAAATTTATTAGACAAGTAAGACATTGTCTGATAAGTGGTTATGAAATTGAGAGAGAGTCTATGATTATATCTCTGACACGATAAGACTATTTCAAACATGAATATTTTTACAGTTTAAGGGAAAATAATTGGTGAAGCCATAACTGTAGTTTACCTACATGGTTTTTGTTTCTATGATTTAGCTTTTGCTCATACCTGGGAATCAAAATCAATTTGATATATCCTAATGTCTTATCCTGGCTTGAGTTTGATTATAAGATTGAGTTGTATCGTTTCTTTGGAGGAACTAGATGCTATTAAACAGAAAATGGATACTTGAAAAGAGTATGGAAGTTGCTGATGGCAGTATTGTTATAGAGAAGAATGAATCATTGTTTCCCAAGAGTTTATTTGTTTTAGTGAGAAGCCACCATGTTTAATATGTTAATTATCAACACAGTGAGGTGTAGTAAGTCACCTAAATATGTGAACCAAACCAGACTAAGCTCAAGCTGGGAGTAAGTCTTTGGTATCTGAAAGCTGAGAGTAATAATGCACGGTTATGGCCTCACCAAGAGATGTGTGTAATGAGTTTTTCATTACCTCAAAATCATTTAGATTCAGACAGTCCCACAGGTGGATTTTTTTTCCTTTTTTTACAGTGCCAATAACAACCGCATTAATAACAACTCAGACACAAACCACTCGAGGTGAGTTGCAGATCTGGCATTTACCGTTAGAATAATTTTGGTCATCGGAGAACCAGTGCAGGTCCCAGCAGGCTCAGCTTGTGTTTTTCCAATACTTTGGGTCTTTGATATAGGATGTGCATAGGAAGGTAGGCCATAATTGGGTATCTTGAATTTTGAGGTGTGCTTATGTTATTAAGGTTGACTGGATGGACTACTTGGTTGTTATATTATGAAGATAGTTAAATATCTTTATGTACTATTAAAATGCACAAATGATTGTAAAAGGAGATAAAACAAGTGATGGTTGAGAAAGATCCTTAGCAACCAGCGTCTAGAAACAGTACTGGCCAATGTGAAATGAATGATCTTGAGGTTGTTGACATTGTGTCAGCATGTCTGAAATGTCTAACATGCTTTTCTTTTCTCATTTTCTCTTTTTCTGTAATAAATGTTAGATTGGTACATGTGCCTCCTATTTAACATTAATATGTATTTTTTTGTATTTACAGAGAAGACATGATGGACAACCTAGGAGGATTGGGTCTACAGGTATGAAATAGGATCATAAAAGCATAGATCATGTTAATACTTTGAAAAAATTATTCTTTTTGGGGAACAAAAATCATTGAAAGGTTGCAGTATCAGCATTATGAGAATTTCTGTTGGTTTGATTGTCATGTGAGTAGAGGCATTTTGGATCTTATAAAAATTTTAGTTAAGAGATACCTGTTTTCTCATCACTTCATTAACCTGTTACTGCCAGCTGCATATAGTAGTCATAGCAAACTGCTTGATCTGCTGGGTACGGCTATGTGCGTGGTGACGCGCTAGTGTGTCAAGGGGAAGTTCTGTTACATGTAGCAGACTCCTGCTGCAAACAACAGGAGGGTTGCCAGAAATCACCGGAGTCAATGATGCCGAGAGATTTCTAATACTGTCATCTAAGAGTTTTTCCTTTCGATCCTATTGATGTAACCATCAAGTTATGAAAAAAGTTGGCTTGAGGGGCGGGTGATGTGAACATGCTGTCGGGAAAATTAGTCCATGGGCCAAGGAAAAACAAGTCTATTACCATCTGGATAAAGCAGATCAATTGAAAAATATGGACATTAGAAACTGCACGTAAGTTTTTGCGTGATCCCCAGCATACAGGCCGCACACCCAGCAGTGGCTACTCATATAAGCCAAATGATGTCAGTATTTTGGGCCATGTGATTGCTGTGAAGCACCTGGATCCAAGGGGTTAATGTAATGGAAATGAATCTATGGTTGTGAGGCTAGATCCCCCCCCCCCCCCTGGTTGATTTTGATTATTACTAGTAATATAAATTTGTTAAAGTTAAATTTGAAAGTAAAGCATAGATAATTTTACGTTGTGCATTACACAAACCACTATGAAAAAAAAACAGGCCAAGGATTAACTTAAGTTTGTAATTGTACATTATTTCACTTGATATACTTACCTTTCAGAATGGAATGGATGAGCTGATAACAGGTGACACTGTTCAGACCAGAGTTCCTGATACTAAGGTGTTTGTTAGCTGAAATAACATGTGTCCTTCTGATTTGAATTCAGGTAAATTGTAGTTTGGGTGTGCATTCCCTCTTGTCATTTCCAAGAAACTGTATGTGCCTTTTTAGTAACTGTTTGTGTGATATAAAATGCTTGTGTACTATTTAATCTAAAATCTATGGAGTAGTGATGATTATTGTTTGTTATGATTTTAAGTATGGATAGGTTCTTATCTGGGAACCTAACTCCAGTGTGTTCATTTACTGCAAGTCTAAAACAACTCTTTGTACTTTTCAGAAAGAAGTTGATGTATATGTGCAACTTTTAGAGCGAAGTACTTATCTGCTGAAGTTTTAGAGAGGACCAACAGGCAGAGAATGACACTCAATTAGGAGCTGTAGTCTCATGTGTTTCAGTTTTAACTTCTAACTGAAAAGTTTACAGGGAACTACTCTCTCCATTTACCAAGGCTTACTGTGTGAACAACTTGTGCCAGTGAACTATTTTAAACTGCCAATTACCATGCTTGATCGAGTTAGAATCTGCTGCAAAATCTTGAATACAAGGAAAATATTTAGTACTTACAAAGATAAAGGCATCTTTCATTTAGTTTTTAAGTTCTCTTCCTGTGGAAGTTTCAGAGTATATTCACTATTTTGCTACTGCAGTCAGAGCAGTACCTCATTATTAAAAGAAAATAAATATAAAAAACAAAAAACAAAAAAAAATTGATAGTTGTGTAAAACTAAGGATGATCTTTGTTTGAATGAAAATGGCCTGACATGGGAAGGTAGTAAACCATCCTTTTATTTTAATTTGTGGACACTTGTAAATATGTACAGATTTAAGGGCAGGAGATTGTTGAGTTCGGCATATCCTTTTAATGTTTTTCCACCATATAGTGAATTATTCTGCCTATTGTACATACATGTTCTAATAATGTTTCAATGCTATAACTGTTGTTGGTGAAGTTTTCACATTTATCTTGTATGTAGACCACTACATGATTGTCTGGCAGGTTCTAAAATGGTAAAATATAAATGGGATTATATTTTCTTTAGCAATAGTGAAATGCAATGAATTCCATGCCCAAAGTATTTTTATAGTTTTTTGTAATCAGTGTTTGTATTTAATGTTATCCTTTAGTTCACTTGCAGAAGTTCTATTTTTGGAAGCACTTTGCCAAGGTCTGTGAGACCATTGGTTTCTGACAGTGTAAAGCTTCTGAAGTTTTCATTCTGCACAAATCTTGGAGATAGAGAAATGTGCTAAATTTTGTGTACAGAAGATAAGGCCAATTCTTTTTTATATCCATTAGACTACATTTAATTGGAAAGAGTGTCCTGTTGTGTTGGTTATGCATTCACCGATTTATGAAATGAAGTGTGCCAATAAAATGAATCACGGCAGTTTCATACTGCAATTGAAAACATTTCAGTCAACTTGCAAGTCCATCTTGTCTGATTTTTTCTTTTGTAATAAAATGTTGTTCTAATGTTTTGGTTTTATTGAATATTGGAAATTTACCATTACAAAGTCATATTTGAACATGACTATTTACAACCTTTGTACAATATACAGTAAGAACTCCTGCTCTCAACATAACACCAGCTACAAAGTGATATACTGTATAATGGGTCAATTTTGTAAACCTACAAAATCTTGATGTATATAAAAAGGAAACAATATCCTAAAAAGTACAGACAAAACATGAAGTAAACAGGTCTTCCAGAATGTAACTGCATTTTCTCCCAAGAATATTTTCAAAGCATGGTTTTGATTAGCCTTCAAACACTTGCAATAATATTTGTTCTGCATTCCATAATATTGAAACCTTTTAACAGATGAATAATAGTATCAGTTTGATGGTAATATTTATATAATAATCCAACTTGCTCTTCTTGTCTTGCTAGCTTGATGGACATAATTTCTTTCTTTTGTATTTCCTTTGGACTGTTGCCTTTACCATAAAATATATTTTTTCTCTTAGTAATGTACATTAAATCAGAGCTACCTAATATCTGAAGTTTTATACAGGTTTGTATATTTTTCTATATCTGAATATTCATAAATCTGCTATTGAAATAAAGAGAAAAAAGTAAACAGAAATATTTGTATCAGTCTTCCATACTACCATCAGTCAAGTACACTAAGAATTTAGAAATAATTTTTTTTAGGATAAATTAGGGTTATAAATAAAAGGAATACAAAGAATATTGGCCATTGTGGATGTAAAACTAATTAAACTCCAAAATGTTCACTGCTGATATGCATTAAGAAGAGACTTACTGACTTTTACTTTCTCTTTTTATGAAAGATGCTGGTAACATGAGTGAAGTTGATAAAAGTAACTTAAATTATATTAATACAAGCAGTAAATATAAAAATTTAATATAGATATTACCAAAAAGCTCATTACTACATGCATTTCAGAACATGTCTTGGATTGTAGGTTTCACACATACAAAAAAATATATGGATAGTGATGCTCCAAACATTTATGTAACACACAAGACTGGATTTCTTCCAAACTTCTATACTGAAAACTTGCTCTAAAACATTAGCTAAGCAGTTTATTTTTCTTAGAGTTTAAATAATATGAATAACTGTTAAAATGCAATAACTGATAACAAACTGCCATCATATGTTATTCAATAAAATGATATCATTCATGATTTCATGACACGAGATTAACATTGCACAACAATATGAAACAGCACACATGCGCAACACACATACATACTCAACATTGAAAAATTAATGGAAAAAAATCAGATGACAGCAGGTTAAGTTAAGTTATATCTGTCTATTTACCTTTCAGTCAAGTGTACATTACTTGCCAGTCCATTTCACAGCACATATAAAGAAAATATAAATATGATACTTTCATCAAAGTTATGTTAAACTTATGTAGTGGGAGAAGAATAACTCACCCTCTTTGTATTTGGCAGTTAGAAATTAAAATTCATATAAATTTAAGTATAAAGATAAAACTTGCATTAAAAGAGGAAATTTACTAACTTGAAACAATGGATAAAATCTGCTATACTGAATAAAAGCCTGATACATTTTGAGAATGAATGAATTTGAAAAAAATAGAGGAAGTTATGATAATTTATGCATGCTAAGGAACAAAACTGATAAAGCACAAGTTAACATAAATAATTGTTAAAATAGAATTGTAGAAATAGTCATCCAAACAACAAACTATGATAAAATATTAAATATATGTTTAAAAAGTAATATACAATATGTGATACACTGGAATTGATATATCACCACTTTAAAATTGATATTACTTTCTTCTGTTTTCTTCAGTTGAAAGGCCAATGTTAAGAAAAAAAAAAAAAAAAAAAAGGAAAAGAAAGAAAGAAAAAAAAAAGGTGAATAGACTTCCGAAGAGATAGTTGTCTACACACAACCAATTGTCTATATGGATGGACC
>NC_061831.1:20778535-20798535 GCF_019202785.1 Penaeus chinensis
CCTTGTTTTACTTGCCTGTTTCCGGTAATCATGCTTTAATGTGATTTTTTTCATTGCTTTCACTTTTTGTTTTTATTTATCTTTTTTTTTTTACAGTAAGACCAATTCAAAATAACATTATTTTTGAGCTAAGGTTTCTTGTGCCAGTGAGTGACTTTCAGAACTTCAAAGCATCTTGTGCCCTTCCCTCACACTACTCCTTACCATGCAGAGTTTATTGCAACTGTTGCACAATCACTCTGACATTTTTGCTCCTCTTACGAGATATCACACTCAAGTGGCTCCTCAAAGGACATCAAGTAATGATAAAGGCAACAAGAAGAAAAGAATGTGCAAGAGTATCTGACTTGCTACAAAATGTTACACAGCTCTTTGAGAATGATGTGGCATAAGCATTGTACTGCCAAAGTCAACTCTGCAAATATCTAAGTGATCAATAAAGAAGACAGCAAGGGTTCCCCAGCAATTATGCTCTACAAAACTTACTCTCCTAGCACTGCAATTAACCCCTTGATGACAGGTGAAGAAAACTAAAAAAAACCTCTATGCTCTGGAGATCAATGGCGCCAACTTTGAGCGTGGGAGTTCGGTAGATCAAGCCGAATCACCGGCTCGTATTGCTTTGGCGCGCTGCCGTGGCGTAAAGCTACACGAAACAGATCGAGCAGTTTGTTTTGACGCCTCACGGCGTGACCCGTCAGGAAAGGGTTAAAAGGACAGAAAAATGCTAGCTATGTGGATTGAAGATCTGAACCACTGTAATGTTCCGATGAGCTTTATGGCAATAAAACAACAACAAGGCACACTGGATGCTTTTTACACAAAGGAGCAGTGGGAGAGGAGGGATCCCCTCACATGGTTTTCTAGTTCGGCATCTCTGTGAATGGCCCCTGTGCTCCCCTCCATCGTCACTCACCAAGCTTTTCTTTTACTATTAAGCCTGATATATATATCATGTATTACAGTGTATAATAATATATATAACCTCTATATTTTTTATTTAATCAGAGTCAATCATTTTTGTTTATTTTGAGGGTTATGAATTCTTGGCAACAGGCTGGGGAATCCAACTTTGTTTTTCAAGGGAGGGATGGGAATAAATATTTCCCTTTATCTTCTTCATTTTACTTTATGGATTCAGGAAAGGATTTCTACCATAAACCAAGGATTACCTGTACGCAGAGTATATATATAATATACATATATATATATATATATATATATATATATATATATATATATATATATATAATTTTCAACCATCTGATAATATAATTTTTACCTCATCTACAAGTAACTTTTTTCTCATACTTTAATGTATTTGTCAATAACCAAGATGACTTTGTACAATATTCTAAGCATTGAATTGAAATTTTAAACACTTGAAATTAAGAACTGAAGACAATATCACTACTAATTCATCAATCAATTGATTCTTGTTTTTTTAATTTCATCATTATCAGCATAATTCAATCTAATGAGTCATCCTTATCATTACATCAATTACTAAAGTATTAGTGTTCCATCATGGAAGGTACCAAATACCTTCTGCACCCATCTGCACTTTTCTCTCAAGAAGCTTTGTATAGTAAGAAGACAAGACAGAACAACAGAAGCAGCTCACATACATCATTTCTTTGTATCTACATAACCTGGGAACAAAAAAAGTAAGAAAAAAAAAAAAAAAAGAAAGAAAAAAATCAAAATGAAAATAAAATCTATGTAAAACATACACAGACCAAATTGTTCCCATACAAATATCACACTGATTATGCTGAAAAATAAGAACTATATTTTCTGTAAAAAGATCTACATGAAAAAAAAGTAAATAAGAGTAAGTAACTTGTTTCACTAGAAGGCTCACAAAAGCGCCGTGCATAATTCTTGAAATGTGGCATGTGATGTGATCAGGATGTAAGTCTTCCGAAGTCTCTCTATGCAGAAGAAAATTTTCAATGATGGGTTATTTGATTCAGAATTGTTTCTGATCTCATCACACAATTGCAAGACTTTTTCCATAACAAACAGGTAGGTCAATGGGAGATTTGGCAAGGGCAGTTAGGTGTAATTTGTGAGGAAAGGAGGAGGGAAAATCTCAGATGAACGTTTATTCCTAATCTCAATCTAAAAGAGGAGAAAAAAGAAAAATATCTAAACAAAAACCCTAATCAAAGTTGAAACTGAAAGTGACAATGAAACGTCACGTATACCGTCAAGGGAGAACAGATTTCATTATGCCATGTAAGCTAAACCAAGGCAGTAATAGGGTGAAAAGATGCAGTGAACTGGGTCACAAAAAAGAACATAACAACCAAGAGACCGAGCACGAGAGGGCAAGGATGGGTACACTAAAGGAGAGACAAGGCATAAGGTAAGGTGTAATATTCTCGTACCTTGGGTATGATCCTCTAAGCTTCCAAGCCTTCAGAAAAATATATGGGAATATTACACCTCATGCTGTACCAATTAAAAAAAAAAATCGTAATAATAAACAAATGCCAGCTAATAGCCATAATACAACACTATCCCAAGGATCTTGAACAGTATTTTGGCTATTTGGCCGCCTGTTTTAAAGCTATCATGTATTACCAAAAGCCTCAGAAGGAGCTCCATGAAGATTTAAATATCATTTGTAACGGAAAAAAAGAAAGAAAAAAAAAAAAAGAAAAAAAAAAATTTAAGAAAGAAATGGGGATGGGAAACTTGTTATCCTTTAAACGTGTTCTATTGGAGAGAAAAAATTATGCTGAATATTTAATTATAAGATCACATCATATCTATAATTATTTATATAAATTCTCTTGATTTTACATATCTAAAAGCCTACATGGAACTGCGGCATCAAATTCCTTGTAACTTGACAAATGTATGAAGCCAAATACAGAAATGCAGAATGCATCCTCGAGATCACACTAGTCATGAGGTGAAAGATAAAGATAACATCATTAAATACATAAGGTAAATGTAAATCTAATAACATCTTAAAAAAAAGAATAAAAGGAACTTAACAAAATATGTACAGCATAATATACACCACAACTTCACCCATACCAACACACACATGATTATATAGTTATATATCATACATCTGGATAACAATCTCTCAATACTTTAAGAACAAAGGGAACCAAATATATAAACTCCACAAAAATCTACAAAATTGCATACATGCCCATATTTCATCTACTTTATACAGTAAACCTTTTATAACAAATACTCAACTTCTTTTGAGAGCTCTTTATAGATGAAGTCTTCTACACATTGAAATGAAATTATCTAAACCTTTAGGAAATATTCTAGCTTCAAAGGTTCTTACGTATAAAGATGATTAATATTATAAAAAAGTAAATATATAAATAAAAATAAATAAATAAATAAATAAAATCCCTGTTTGGTCAAGCATGATGTCTGCAGCAAATTTCCATATTAACTGTACATTGTAAGAGGAGGTTAGTCTATTGGTTATCTAGTGCTAAAGCTGAAGATACTCAAATTTAATTAAGCTTTAAGTCTATTATATCACTAGCTTTATTACGGTTCTCTACTGATGTTCAGTTACTTCAAAGACTGTCATCTATGATCTCCAGACAACTTTCTGAACAGTGGCTATTCCAGAAAAAAGTTAAATGTATAATCCTCAAAAATACAATGCTTCCATAGAGCAAAACCTTCTAAGTTCAAAAGGAGAAAAGGAAGTTTTTCTGGATACCAAAACAGAGTGATATTAGCCATACTGTACACACGCTAGCTTGTGAGCACATGCAGAGCCAATATAAGTAAGAATTAACTAAGAGAAATAAACCCATTCTCATTTCTAAATCTGTTTTCATCATCACTGCCATTACATAGTCAGTCACCATACATGATACACCATTGTTTCATCCAGTTGTGCAGCCTATTACCTACATCATCACTTCAGATGATGTGATTTCCACACATGAACCTCTTTGTACTACAAGAGTACAGCTAGATGTCTTTTACTATAACTAATACTGCTGCCTGAGTCTCTCAATTCTCTATAACCATTAAATCAACCCTAAAAATGAAAGATAAAATAGAATACACTCTTTTTCAGCAAGATAAAGAAAGAGAAAGATGGAAAATAAAAGGAGAAGCAGAATGAAAAAGAGAAAGAGAAAGAAAGGGAGAATGAGAGTGAGCAAGAGTGAGAGAGGAAAAGGAAGAAGATCGAGGCAGGAAGGGAGAGAGACAGAGGCAAAGTTTGACAGTGAGCACAACTGAAATATCACAGTCTAATGAAAGAAGAAAGAAAGAAAATAAGAAAAACTAATACTGAAGGGAAATCCCCCCAAACTTGTGCTGAAGCCAACCTAACTGAATGTCAAAAACCCCCTAAAATAATATCAAAATACATAACACACGAACCTGGATCTTTCGGAGGAGGAGGTCGCTGTTTTATTTCATCATACACATGTTCTACAAGGCGGTTATCCTTTAAACTTTCAATAGAATGATAAATATTAAGGTTTGGGTTAGTGGCATCGGCTTCTAATGCTTTCACTCGCGCTGCTTGCCTCTGAAGGGTCGATGGCACATCATAATGACCCCCTACAGCACCTAAAAAAACGATGATATTTTCCGTCTTAAAATCTTAGGCTTTGTGCCAATTTCAGGGGGTGAAACACCTTAAAAATTAATTTGGAAGTCCCAAATCAAATGGGGACCAATAAAAGCTAAAAAATCCCAATTTCAAAGATTGTTAAAACATTTCCAAACCCAATAGCTTGGTGACTCATCTGAAGATACTTGATTGTCACAACTAAGAGCCAATTCAATTAAATTGATGACCAACGTATTAATGCATATATTCCTACTAATTTTAGTTGCAATAATACACGCGCACTTACACTACTAGATAATTTGACTAGAACATCAGATTATTATAGAAAGATTTCCAGTCTACTGTAATCTTATTTAAATTTGAAACACTAGTTAATTATGCAATATTTATTATGCAGAAATAAATAACAAAAGGACTAAACATGAAAGCAAAAGCAATGATTCACAAGGAAAGGTCAAGATTTTTATTAGTTCATTAGTTTATATAAATTACTTAAAATTATCATATTTGTTGTCTGTAAATAATGAAAAGTCCTAGTAAACAGAATTCACAAATCCTTCCCACATGACTTTTAGGACAATCTCCACATATCTATATCAAACTAAAAGTAAGAAGTCGGAAAAACTACCTCAAGAAAATATGTAGAATGGTGAATTAGTAAAAAATGTTCTATCAAACTAATGCTAGACTTAAAAGGGAGAGAAAGAAAAAAAAAAAAAAAAGGCATTCTTTAGTACGAACAAGCAACTTACCTAAACTACTAATGTCATCGTCAAAGGTGAAAGTGCCTAATTTTTCCCACTCTCTATTCTTATCATCTTTTATTGAGAGGTTATTCTTAATGGTGACACCGTTGTTTAAGTTTCCATTCTCTAGGAGGTTTGGCTGCGACTTGCTTACAGTCTGGTATGCATATACCGGATTGTCAAAGTGGTGTTGATCTGCAAAGAAACTCTGTGTTAGGCCATCTAAAAATTTTCTATGCCTTACTTTGTCTTAAAAAAGGAAGAGAAGAAAAGAAAAATGATTACACTCACACTGAGACTGGTTATAGATATTTAAGAGGGATAGCTGCATCAGCAGAATGATAATAATATAGAGACTTGCACACTTTCTCTAATTCACTCACCCAGAGAGAGTAAAAAATAATAAAAATAAAAATATAGTAAATAATTACCCAAACTTTTTATTATTATTATAAAAAAAAGGGACAAACATACACTTTCCAATTAAATCAATATGCATATTTCTAACGATGAAAGAAAGTCCATGACGTGCTTGGTACCTGGACAAACATCAGCCTACAAATTGAAACATAAAAAAAGCAATATGATCAGCCAGACATTACCAAGTGTCAGAAGGAATGCTGTATTGAATCTTAAATGCTCCACGATGCAAATTTGACAACTTCTAAATCATAATGAAAAAGTATGTATATAAGTACGTAATACTTAAACAGCCAACAGCCATCAGGCAGGGTAGGGAAAAAGAAAAAAAATCTAAAATGCTCTTATCTACCCTCCTACCTCCAGTCTGCTATCTTCACTCCACACACCTGTTGACTGGATAAATTCATTTAACCTTCATGGAGCACCTGATGGCATAGGTCTTGGTGAAAAAGAAAAATAAGAAAAAAAAAAAAAAAAAAAAAAACAAGGATCATCCACCTATATACACCTTGTCACTCAGACCACTTTTTCAGACACTGAATGCACCACTTTTCCCGTGTATCTTGAGGTAAGACTGGCTCAAGGGGTGGAGGGAAGACATCCAGACGAGGCAGTGATATGTGGGGAGGACCTCTTGTGAGGAAGAAACCACATCAGTCAAAGGTTTTGATTTTTAGTCTACAGGGCTGTGAACTCAGGTAGGTCAGAGCCTGTAGGGTATATGAACATCTGTGTGATCCCCTGGTTAATTCAGAACCTCCTGAATAACATTACAACTGAAAATGACCCTAGTAAAACTAGTAATGTTTTTGATGATGTTTTTCAAAAACAAAAACAAAACTATAACAACAACAGCAATAGCAATAATAATAATAATAATAATAATAATAATAATAATAATAATAACAATAACAATAATAATGATATTATCTGTAGCATCAAACCTTTAATATGAATGATGACAATACTGTATAAATAATCAACCCAATGTCACTGGCAAAATGCTGTGTCCATTTTTTTTATTTTTTTTTGTGAAATGTCTGCACATAGATGGCTCTGCAAGTGCTTAGTCACAAAGGAGTCAATTAATAGACCTTGTGACCTAACCTGATTTCATCTTTCCTTGAATTTGCAGGAAAACCTCTTTTTCTTTATTAATGCTATGAACATCGATGGTGTTATTCTTATTATAGCCATGATAATTACTATAATCTTATGGACATAAATTATTTTAAAAAATCAAGGAAAAGGGTAAACAGGTGAGACTGCTACAACTCATAATTGGCTCATTGGTAACTTAGTACAAGTGGAGCCATTTATGTGTAAGAACAATTAATAAAATAATGGCCTTTACAATGACTGATGCATTCAAATTTCATATTTAAAGTTATCAATGAACAGATAAGCAATGATAGGGATAATGAGAGTGAGAATGCTGTTCTTATAATCATGATTACAACGAGAAACATATACTGTGCAAATTCTCAAAATAAAATTCAAACACACTGACACCAAGGCCAAATACCTGAAGGAAAACAAAAAAGAACATTTTTCTTCCACAGAATCCTGAGGTTACAAATCAATGGTGATGAGAAATAAAACACACCAAAATAAGAAAACTTCCCATTCATTTGTTTTTATTTAAGAATGTTATTTTCTTGTCACTTGTATCTAAATTAACATTTTCTTAATTTTTCCTTTTCTAATTTCATATCAGTTCTAATTTCTATCTGAGAACAAAGTCTACTACTACTACACAGTTTATAACGAATACACTGTAACACTCAGGTTACTACTTCCATTGTGTGCCAAGTTCTGTAAAGCCTGGCAAGCTCGATGTAAGCCCGTGGATATAGTTAAAACACAGCCATACCCAGTTGTAATTCTAAGATCATTATACGAGCATACAAGCCTAAGGAAGTAACTCAAAAATTGTATGGGGGGCAAAGGCAAAAATAAGTTCTCCTGTGAACATTTGCACTTTGCATAACCATGTCAAAGCAGGGAGGTCTACAGAAGCAGCCAGTGCTTGTGGTTACATATACAGATATACAGTGTATGTATATATATATATATATATATATATATATATATATATATATATATATATATATATATATATATATATATATATAGGTATGCCTTTGGTGACACAACTTTTGTATCAATACCAGAATTCTACAGTTGCATCTAGCACTGCAATTGCACATTTGCTTCTGGAGGCAGCTATTTAGCAGGTCAACAATGTTATGAAGCTAACAGCAGAAATAAATATACATGATGATGACCGGTGCTTGTATGAGCATGTATGTAAAAAGACGATGCCTATTCAGCATAATGATCTACTGCCTCTTTTTTTTTTAATATCATGAACAAAAATCCTATAAATTCCTATATAAATACATGCCCATGCAAATCTTGCACAAGGAGCTAGCTTAGCTTCAATGAAAGACACATACGACTCATTGAAGTTGGGACACAGTTGAAAAGTGGCGAATCTTGTCTTCTGGTGGTCTGAGTGGCTAGTCTGGATCCACTCTGCTCCATTTGCTCTAAGTCAGGGCTATGCCATCTAAAGTTCCAGGGCGGACTGGTTTCTGTGGCCAGTCAAGGAGGAATTGGGAGGGAGTGGAGACAGTGTTGGCAGAGGCAAAGATAAGTGTGGAGAAATACTTTTATGTAAATGTCACAAAGCAAAATCAAAAGCTGTGAGGGCTGTTAAGAGACAAAGCTTCTGATAGGCTTGAGTCTGATAGGTTTGCATTTGTGTTTGAAGTATTAGCTAGATGAAGTGATATATCAGACCTTATGTTAATTGTCTTAAGCTACTGTAACATATCAAAAGTGGAAGCCTCTAAGAATATTTTCAGGAATTAAAATATACCTCACTACTGTATATCACTGTACAAACCTTATATTCATATAACTTTTTTTTATAAATTATTTTAACTTTGTATCAGACACTATATTGCAATATTCAAAGAATATCAATATCAAATTTCTAATTTTAAAATAAAGTATACCAGAAACACAACAAATATTATAAGGAAATGTATACCTAAATACCAACTACAATTACTGAAGCAGCGTTGTGGGAAAAGAGAGAAAGAAGGAAAGGAAACAAGAAAGAAAAAAAAAACACGGACTAGGGGTGGAGGAATGCAAGGCTTCACTACATCTAAGTTACATGATAAAGAACAAGCCTTTTTTCCTTTTAAATTCCATTATAACAATACCATCCAGCAATTTTGAACATCCAACAAAACCAAATATTGCTGATCATCCTACAACATTCACTCTACATACAACACCGAGTTGCCAAATGCAATGTGATTTCCTCAATCATGTTTACCTTTCAACATATGACTCTTTGAATCATCCCTGACACAAGACAGAGATTTCCAGTTGTCTGAAAATTATGAGTCTTTGTTGAAACATTGTGATTATTCAGCCACACATCAGCTGGTAGAACAAGAACAATAAAAATTAAATGCTTCATTTGAATTGTTTAAGAATTCTTGCTCACAAATGCAGGTACATTTATATTTTTTTAGTCTGGGAAATCTTTTAACGTCTTTTACACTAAAGCATAAATGCTTGCACACTGACACTTGAAGAATGAGTGCAATTATATACATTATATCTATATACTGCCACAATCTGTTAGTTTGTCTGCTGAATAAAGAGATTAGCTTGTTATTAGCAGGAGATGGAGAATTTAGGCATGAGAGAGTACATTTACATATATTTATAAAATCAGAACAGAATGACACTGATAATTATATTTCTAAAGACAAATGCATATTACACGTAACATTTTCATGTGACTCAGTTTTACATCAACTTTGTCACTGTCCTCATTAAAGGCATTTATCAAAAGAAAAATAATCATCAAAGGGCTAGTTATTACCTGAAATCTAAATCTGTATGCATAGCAGACTACATAATACAAAATAAAATTAGTTTCCTACATAATTTAATAAGAAGTTCTGACAGCTAAGTATCGAACTTGATTCATTAGATGTGATTAGTTTGGGAATAAGAGACTGGCTGCTGACTTTGTTACACTTACCATGTCCCATATGGAGAAAGATGGGGGAGGGGGAGCTTAAAGTTGAAACTCAAGGGATTTTAAGCATGAATTTCTTTTAAAATTTGTGATAAAGATGAAGATCAATGAGCTTTCAACATAAACAATCATAAATAGACAATATGAAAAGAAACAGGAAAGAAAAAATGAAAAAAACATTGAGCCTCAAAAGAGGGTTTTTGAGTTAAAACACTTTCATTACCCTTTTCTCCCATTACACAATATCATTCAAAATTGCTGATCACCTTTAGATGTTCTGATAAAAGAAAGAAGGCTGATCATATTATGTGACCATTTACTAATGGGAAAAAAAAAAAAAATCAATCAATCAATCAAAATATGATACCTGCAACTGAACTCCATCTTTTGGTTACCGGTTGTCCTTTAAAACAAGAGTAAAATATCACAAATTAGACACAATTGGTTGTTTTTCTTCATAAATTCTCATATTTTCTGATCCTTTTTTCAAAATAAATTTGGATTCTACATGAACATCAAAGAATGCATTACCAACAACAATATGTAGGGATATATTTATATGCAGGCTATGTTTTGAGGTCGAAGTAAAAAAAAAAAAATAAATAAATAAATAAATAAATAGAAATAAATAATTAAATAAATAAATAAACAGACTTGTGCAGGTTAAATGGTAGTTTTGAACATTGAACATTCAGGGTAAAATGCTAAAGGAATACCAGGGTAGCCATGACCTAAGTAGGAGAAAACATAATATATATATACACACAATATACATGTTTATATGTATATGCATATGTATGTGTATATGTATATGTATGTGTATATGTATGTATGTAATTTATGTACATTTGTGTGTGTGTGTGTGTGTGTGTGTGTGTGTGTGTGTGTGTGTGTGTGTGTGTGTGTGTGTGTGTGTGTGTGTGTGTGTGTGTGTGTGAATATATATATATGTACTTTGTCAATACAATCACCTGGATAGCTAGTGGATAGATATTGGATACATACAACAAACCATAACAGGAAAGAGTTCACTTTAGAGTTTGGGAAAGAGATAGTATCCAATGAGTTATGGTGAATATCAGTTAAGAAAAAAGTTAATTACATCAAAAACACAAAATAGGCAAAGTGTTTGAAAATTATCTTACCGGACTTCTGTGAGAGCTTATTAGAAGGACGAAGCTTAGTGCTCTCTTTGCTCTCGATCATCTTGGGGCGTTCTAGTGTGTGTAAGCGTGCACAGAGAGAGAGTGATGGAAAGAAAGTTACAGTACACTTCTAACTAGCTGTACAGGCCATGGTTATAAATGTTGCATGATGGGGCCTGGCATATTCAATAACAGTGGACTAAATTCTGCTTTGGTTTTGATTATTCTTATCTTCAGTTTTTGGTCTTTTTGGCATCTTTTAAGGACTTAACAACTAATCACACAGTAACTGTCACATTATCATAAGACTTTCTCAGGAAGTATTTACTTCTAATACACAGAATCTTAGTCACTGTATAGATCTACTATGGAAGGTCAGAATTAATTGTGACTATAGAGCTGCAGTCTACAAAATAAGCAGAATTTGATTTTTTTAATATTGCATTGCAATGAAGCCTGTTAGCTGAGAATTTTTGCATACTCTAACAGCCAAATAAAGTTCAGCACTAATCTGTTGCCTTAGCATTGACAAAGCATTGCAGTGATTCTATAGTCAGAACACATTATTTGATAAGATCATGAGATCTATCCTATTGTAAAAGCCCTTCAGAACATTGTGTTCCTTCTAATACTATTCCTATTGTAATTATATAATCTTTATTATCTTTAAAATTATCATATACAGTAGACAAAACACCAAAGATGACTAGCAAGAGTGGAAAATACCAGTACCAGTACTTTACAAAGAAAAATCTATTTTTATGCCATGTAACATTAAACACTGTTGATATAAATCAACATGAAACAAAATAATTTCTTTGTTGTGGAATAACAAGATATAAACACTCAAATTTTGTGTTTCTGTTAGTCTTAAAGGGTGTACAGATATCATTAATCCTAAAGACTTCAAACACATATAGAGATGATAGAAAAATCATTAATAGAGCTGGTCTTGATAGCAATATTAACAGTCAAACTGGTTATAACAAAACAAATATAATTAATTACAAATTACAATGTTACAAAGAGCTTCTACTGCAGTTGACATTCTGAGGACTGAGGATTAAAAGCACATCAAAATGTGCTTCACAGCCAACACTGATACCCAAGGACAGACAATACAAAGTATCCACACTTTAACCAGCCAGACGAACATTTACATTGATCACAATGGGGAGATGCATCCAGTGCTTTTGAGGGAACACTGATATAGACATGGTGACAGAACAAGACAAAAGATGTGGAAGATGATCTTACTATTAACCTCTTACCTGTTGTTGATGGATTAGCTGTATACTGGACAACAGCAAGCTCTCTTTTTAATCTTTTTAATCTTCGTCTGAAAGAAGGAGAAAGAATATGATTTGTGTACAGCATGTTAACATGTGCATGAATGCTAAACTACCAAGAAACACTGAATGTCTAAAACAATCTGCTCTAAATGCATCACACTATCTGATATGCATAATTCTGTACTGATACTATAAAAGTTGAGATCATGAACCCATTATATCTTTAATATACTGCAAATAAATACATATAATAAAATATCCAGATCTAGAGCAGTGGACTTTAAATGAAAACAAGTCTGTGTACGCCTTTTACTATCTACCTGTAGTATATTATGATTGCAATGACAATGGTGATGAGAATGACTGACACGACGCCAACAATAAGTCCAGCATTATTTGATCCACTTGTCGTCGTTGGGAGGAAGGGAACATCACTTGTTTTGATGGGACTTGTAATTGGGATATCACACATGTCACCTGTAGCCAAAAGAAATTCAAATTTAAATAACACAATTCTGGTTACTTTATACAACAACATGAAAGAGAGAGAAAAAAATCTATTCAACTCACATTAATCAAAACACCTGCACTTACCTTCAAATCCATAACGACATTTACAGCCTTCAACAGGATGACAAATAAAATTATCAGTGCTGCAGTTGCACACATTCAGGCACTGTCGTCCATAATAACCTTCTGGGCAAGCTGAAATTGAGTACACGAAAATAAAGTATTTGTAATATCTAGTATGTGTGTCTGATCTGATGTTATTCAGTGATACATAATGCTAGTGACAGATACACATATACACTGCGCACATACATATTAATAAACACATGGCTAATAGACAATTACAGAATCCCCTGATGGACTAATGGCCCCATGCACTTACTCTGTGTACACCCTGGTCCCATCCATCCTGGCTTGCACTCACAGAACCCATCATTGCCTCTGCAAGAAGCATGGTTTCGACAATGACATGCTTGAAGGCAGTTGTAGCCAAAGGTCCCAGGAGGGCAAGGTTGTGAGCAGTCAGCACCTCTCCAACCGGGAAGACAGTGACACTCTCCTGCAGCAGGTATTTGTGGCATTTAGTTTATATGAAACAATGGTTGCTAAACTTTTTTTTATCAGGTGTGTCAAAGCTGGTAGTATTACCACCAAAAGATAATATGACTATAATTTCTTCAAGTGGGTTATGATGATGAAGGAGGAGAAGAAGAAGAAGAAAGGCTGGTAGGAAGAAGGGAGAAGGATGAAAGAAGAAAGAAGAGGGAGAAAGAAAAACAATAAGAAGAGAAGAAAAGAAAAGAAAGAAAGAAAAAGACAAAGTAAAGATAAACACAAACAAACTTATACCTGTTTCTGGGTTACACTCTGCTCCATTACGACATCTGCATTCCGTACTACAGCCAAATCCCCAGTATCCTGAAGGACAAGTCCGATCACATCTTGCTCCCCGCCATCCTGCTGCACAAACACAAGTCCCTTCCTGTGCATCACATGTACCATTTCCTAGGAAATAAAAAAACAAAAACAATTATCATCCAATTCTGCCATATTTAAAGTTTTAGGAAATATAAAAAACTAAGAAAAAAAGGAGGGAACATAATTTTCCATTTTATCCTTCATTTTCACCAAAGGTTCAGAAGACAAGGTACAGACCATGCACACAAGATGGGCAGTTCTGGTTGCAGTTAACCCCATATTTGCCAGGCCTACAAGGAGTGTTGCAATTGGCACCATGCCACCCTCGCTCGCAGATGCATTTTCCGTTCTGATAATTGCAGGACCCATTGTTCTTGCAGTCACATCTCTTTGTGCAAGATTCACCATAATTTCCACGGGGACATCTAGATTCACAGCTCACACCTGAGAGGGGAGGGGTGGGAGGGTAATTTTTGTTTTCTGATTGCAGCTCCTCAGTAGTTTCAAATGTTGGAATGGAATATATTTTGGTGTAAGTATTAAGTGGAACAAATTGGCCATTATCTGAAATACATTCAGAAATCACATAGCATGAGACGACCAAGTCTATATCAACCATCACTGAAAGAAAAGAAAAGAGCCAAACAAAAAACACACTAACCACGGAAACTGGGCTTGCAGATGCATCTACCAGTGACTGGGTCACAGCCTTCAACATTGGGTCCAACACACGCACAATGATTAATACAGCCCATACCATGGAAGCCCTGATCGCATGTCTTTTGGCACTTGTCCCCGAAATGGCCTGGACCACAGGTGCATTTTCCAGTGACTGGGTCGCAAGAACCATTGTTCTGGCAGTCACACACTTCAGTGCAGTTTCCACCATACAAACCTAGTGGACATGTTAGGGAACACTGCTGGCCACCCCAACCTAGAATATAGAAGATATTGCATATTTGTTAAATCTAAGTCTACAGAGCCTTGGATTATTCAAACCTAAATTTCTACAATAGCTACAATACTTTATTTTTACCTGGACTACAAATGCACTTTCCACTCTCATGGGAGCAGCCAAGAGCATTTTTACAGCGGCAATCCAATTCACAGTTCTGACCATACTTGTGTTTTGGACAGTGTTCACTGCAATCTTTTCCATTGTACCCTGTTAAGGAAAATGGTTTCATGTACAAATAATCAGAAAAAACACCCTCTGCAATTCTACATAATAAATGAATCCATACATTATCACATTATGGAAATCTAAAATAATATCTAGATATATATCTAATCACATGACTTTGAACAATCAAAATATTTTGGCAGGCACCACTGTCCATATCTCTTTTTCAGAATTATCTATCTTTAAATCATGTAGAACTATTCATTCACAAATTCCGTCTATTTAACCTCATAACATGATCTCTCACCTGGTGCACAGATGCAAGTGCCATCTACAGGGTCACAAAAAGCCCCATTCTTGCAGTTGCAACTATTTTGGCACTTCTCTCCATACTTGTAGAAGGGGCAGGCTCGACTACAAGTCTCACCTGCCCAGCCAGCTTTGCACTCACACTCACCCGTCCAAGGATGACATCTGTGTACAACTTGGCATATTAGAAGGGCACAACAATCACTGATATCACCAGGACTACCCTACTTATTTTTTCTATAACTAATTCAGGAAAAAAAAAGGTCAAAAAGAGAAAGAGTGGAGGGAATAATAGGAAGCATTGTTTTTAGTAGGGAAAAATTAAAACAATTGGTTTCTTTCTGATTTATCATGGGATATCATAATAAATCATAAAATTTGAATGTTATCATAAGCCTGTGTATATTGCCTAACAATCCTATCATCCTACCTTTCAGTGTTATGTTTTTCACAGGAACAAATTTGTGAACATCCAGGTCCAAACTGATCTGGTGGACACGCTGGCATTGAGCAATCGGCGCCCAACCATCCATCCTTGCAGAAACATCTTCCACTGATATGGGAACAAGTGGCTCCATTGCGACAGTTGCAAGATTCTGTGCAGTTAACCCCATACGTCCCTAAAGGACATTCCTCTTGACACTGTTCAACATTTGGTAAAATTAGGGAAAAGCAATTCTCATAGCATACTCTATATAATGGTCAAAACCTTTGAGAGACATTTACATAAATAATATAAACAAATATTATATTTATTATTTACCTTATTTCCTATATATCCTGAAGGGCACTTGCAGCGACCTGTTATGTGGTCACATGTTGCAGAATTGTAACAATCACAAAGCTCTGAGCAGTTGCGTCCCCAGGTGCCCTGAGGACATGGGTTGGCACACACATCTCCCTAATGGATGAAAGTAATATAATCATATACTGTAAATCTACCCATTCAAATATATCTGAAGAAACCTGAAACACCAAAAATTAACTGACAAACTGAATATACAACCTCATCTTTCTTTTTCACTAATTAACAAAAACAAACTATATTACTGACCGTCCAACCAGGAGGACACTGACATTTCCCATTGACAGGGTCACAGTGTCCACCATTTTGACAGGCACATTTGTTACTGCAGGCAGTGCCGTGTGTGCCCTCTGGACAAGACTTCTCACAAAGGGGTCCTGTCCAGCCAGGGGAGCATTGGCATGCCCCAGAGACATGGTCACAAGTCCCTCCATTCTGACAGCGGCAGCGATCTTTACAATCCTGGTGGAACACTCTTTGTGTTTAATCATGTATAAAGCAGTTGTTCTGCTATGTTTTACCTTCTACCTAGCTCCTCATGGGTCTACATCTGTCATCTATTCTGGTATTTTGTTTCATATGGGATACACTTTACCTGAGATAATACCCAGGCAATTATTTACAAATAGACTTAATCATAAAAACAGTCTATTATTAACTTTATAATAACAGTAAAGTAAAAAATTAAATGTATGAACAAAGAAAAAAATTGGAAAGAGACCAACAGTGAGAGCAAAATAATTGACTTAAAAAAAAATTATATATGTATATATGTATGTGTGTGTATGTATGTATGTCTGTCTGTCTGTCTGTCTGTCTGTCTGTCTGTCTGTCTGTCTGTCTGTATGTATATATATGTATATATATATATATATATATATATATATATATATATACATATATATATATATATATATATATATATATATATATATACATATATATATATATATATATATATATATATATATATATATATATATATATATATATATATATATATATGTATGACACAACACATGACAACTGAGAAAATCAAGAAAAAACAAACAAACAAAAAAATCCAAGAGAGAATGAAAAAGTTGTTAAAGGAATAAGCTAAGAATAAATAATATAACCATAATTGACAATATAATAATATAGCAGATAAAGAACAATATTCAACTCACTGCTCCATAATACCCATCCTGGCATTTTTCTTCACAATAAGGACCAATCCAGCCAGCATGACATGAGCAATTCCCATACAGTGGGTCACATTTCCCCTCGTGTAAACAGGGACAGTCATGGATGCATCCCATACCCCATTTCCCTTCTGGACATGCTGTAGAAAACAGAGAGATAATTATCAGAATTTCCCCTTAACGTTATCTATTACCTTTTATGTATAAGCACACACACACACTTCTCCATAAATCCATTTAACCTTGAAGAGTAGAAAAGTTCTTTTGATGGGATATTCTAAATATATCATGTTTAAATCTTGTTAGAAAAAATGTTTCAAGAAATAAATGTGTAACTTTCAATTAAGCAAGATATTTATGAAACAGTAATATGAATAAAATATCAAATGGAGTAGTACAAGCATAAAGTATTCATTCAATTATCTTCTTTTGGTTAACATACCATAACATTTAAATTTTCAAATTAAGAAAAGATCATATAATAATTTAGAGTAAAATATCATTTGCATCCATAAAAATATAAACATTTATGAAGAAAAAAATTTAATGCAAAACAAGGCCATGTATCCTTTATATTTTTGGCTTCAGGATAAACATGTTTCTAAAAACTATCTTTATTATATATATATATAATTTTTTTTTTTTGAAAATTACATCCACTAGTTTCTACTTAGCAGAGCAAGCTGAAGTTAACCAATATGAAAATTTCTTTCTCAGTATATTAGCATGAGAAACCTGTTTTCATATAACAGCATTGTTAGCAAAGCTTGACATCTATCTTCTTTTTTTTATGTCGTTCATCTCATAACCTTTTCTACTTAAAAGAAAAAGACACTCTCTACACATGCAGTAAATTAACTTGAACATCACTATTGATGAATTCAACACTGTTAAAGAGAAAATAAAATAAATCAAATAAATATACAAAGAAAGAATAATATCAGTACACAAACCAGATGCAACATCTCACAGAATAACAGATAAAAAGCTAAGACATAAACCAAAGGTAGTGCTGAAATGGCACATAATAACATGTACGAGTCACTGTTAGAAAAGGGCGGAGGTCCCACGCACTTTTGACCTACACCAAAGCCACTTGGATGCAGCGCCACGCAAAAAAACACAAAAGATTCAAAGACAGTCACACTTGTAAGAGATGGGTTGGCAAGCTTTATAAATAAACAATCCATCAATTCTTGTTTATTTTATAGGAAATAATGTATTCCATACAGTACCTGCACTATATTGGCTGCTGAGCCTTATGAGTCCTTTAATTTCTGCAATTATTACATAAACAGACAATGAACTGCATACTGCTTGAGGACAGGCTTGCTGGTCATAACCCATTCTGAGATCCCTGTGACTATATAATGATAAAAAAATTCTTTACCCTCTTAAAAATGTGACTGCTGGCCCATCATCAGTAAAGCTCTGACTGGCTAAGTGCAATTATCAGCCAATAGCTATCAAAATTCATTTTCAATAAGACTTACCCCTCATTTCTGTTGGCCAAGGAAAACAAATTAGGATGGGGTGAGTCAACATAACAAAAGGACACATAATACATGAACACAAGACTACACTCATAACACACACCACAGATAAGAATTAATGTTTATAACCTATAAACCTTTGAATTGTGTAATAAACCTTGAAATTAATTAGACTGCAACAGTTATATGAAAAGGCTCATGTTGCATATATTCCATATACAAAAGTAGCTGGATTTTGTTGAAACAATCCTTCATTCAGTAATCTATGTTAAAATTATAATATTTTATAAGCACTAAGGGTTAAACTTACATTTTAATACAGGATTACACTTTATGCTCTACAAACCACCTTTTACTTTATTGTAACATATTTAAATTTTATTAGAGAAGGCCCTTCACATAACTGTACAGCCAGTATGTCTGTTGAAAAGCTGTTAGGAAAGCAAACAATAATAATAATAAAAAAATAAAAAAAGTAATTTCCTAGGACGACTATTTCCACCGAAGACCCTGGTCTCTGAGACCTTCCACTAAGCTCCTCTACAACTAGCACCAAGTCTTGTCTCCGCCACCCACCTTGTGACCAATAAAATGAGTGCCGTGAAAGCTACATACCATCACCTGATGTAACGTGCCAGAAGTCACCATCACAGAAACTTTGTGTTTACAACTTCCATTATCAGGTGCTAAATATTTACTGCTAACTGTTAATGACTTTTGTGCAAACATTATTATGTCACTGAGATTTAGAATCTTAACTTAATGGTTTATCTTTATACTTTAAATACTCAGACCTATTGTATCTTTTTTTGGTAATTCTTATTAAAGCATTTTGAAGTGCAAATGTGCAAACTTCTCTCTTTTGTCTTTAATGTAGCAAATTCAAAAAAATGTTAGTGTATTTTGCTGAGTGGAAAGTGCAAATCATTATTGTGCCGAAGCTATTTCAAGCACAGTCTGATAATTAAATGAAGTTGTTGGCACTATGTCACATCATAGCCCATATCATTGTGCCAGTGGTGCCTAAACAACTCTGAGGTGGGTGCCGGGAGAATACGTGTGCTACTCACAAACATAGCACTGCGGGCCAGAGCACGGAACCAGGGCATTATGCACTGTGTCGTCAATACCAAACTCCATCAAGTTGCCTAACAGATAAAGGCCATTATTATTACTTAAGGTTTGTTGCTGCGCAGTTGCCTACTTTTGCTAAAAGTAGAAGACAATTAATCAATACTAAAAACAATGGGATCAGTACTGAAAGCTGATCTCACTTCTGTTTATGCTTCCTTTTATTATCATATAAAGTCTTGCTGAAAGTTCTACAAAGCCAAAAGGTACATTATACATTAATCTCAAGAGGGGGAAGCTCTAAGTCTTTTATGAAATCACTAAACCTAT
>NC_061831.1:20811035-20813535 GCF_019202785.1 Penaeus chinensis
TTTTTCTTCATTTTTATGACGTCAGTGGTGACATCTACACGACCCTGATATATATATGCGTTTCGGCCCTGAAATGCGTTACGACCCTAATAAACGTTACGGCTCTAATATATGCTTTACGATTCTGATAGACGCTACGACAAGGGATAGGGCCCATAAGCCTAATACAGTTCCACAGCCCTGATATAACTCCCGACTTTGTCTCCCCGATTTGGAATCAGTTAAATCGGTTTAAATAAATTTATGTAGTGTTTTGAAGCTTCATTCGTGAGCCATAATTTCGAATTGACACATTGCAAACGCCATTCGATTTGTCACAGTACAAAGGCCATGATATAAACATAAAAATCGTTTTCATAACCCTGGTATAATGAGGAGAGTTTTGATTTCCAGTTTCTTTCTTTCCGTTTCGAGTAAAGGGGCTTGTGTCGTGAGAGCAAATGTGCAAAAGCTTACACAGGAATCGGAACTTCTATTGAACAAGAATATAAAAAAAAAAACTTATTGAAAAAAGAAGAAAAGGAAATAGAGAGAATAATCCCACGCTATCAAAAAGGATCACGATGGAAGGAAGATAAACAAAAGGAAGATAAAAAAAATAAGGGGAAATTCAGGCAGCTATCGAAAATTGGGAAGAGTTATAAATACTACGAACGGAAAAGGGGAAAATAGAGCAGAGTAGCCCAAGATAAGACAAATGAAAATAGAGAAAATCCGAGGGAAAGGAATTAAGGCGAGCACAAATACATAGACAGAGAGGAAAAGAGTAAAAGGGAAGAGCTGAAGAAACGAAACAGAAGATGGCAGTTACGTCTCCTTCTCAAAGGGTTAATATGTTGCTGTCTGACCGCAGTCTTGCCTCTTGAGGGAACTGCTACTTCACTTGACCTCGTTCTTGTGGCCTCTTCTTATGCTCTTCCATTCTCTCTCTCTCTCTTTCTTTCTCCCTCCTTTCCTCTATTTTCTTTCCTTCTCTCTCACTCTCCTCTTCCCTTCGTATTTCCTTTTCTACTTTATCATCCAACCTAGTTCACCTGTATCTAGTCCTTCCATTCTTATCTCTACTCCCCCTCCTCCTCTTTATCTGTATCTTTCCTTCTCGCAACCTATCACACTCTCTGCTCCACCCTTTATTCCCTTTTATTTAATATTCTTCCTCTTTATCTCCCTTCCTTCCGCGGACTGTTTGCCCGGTTCAGTGTGACCTGGCGTGACCTCGCCCTTTGACCTAGACCTTGACGATCGCTGAAATGATAATTCTAATTCTTAACCCATTTTGGTTTAGGCCTAATTTCGTTTCCTTCCTCTCCCCACGTTTTTCTTTTTGTTTGTGTGTCTTCTTTTCATTTATAAATAGATATAATGTTTCATTTGCCAGTTCTCATTTTCCAACTCGCCCTCCTCTCCTCCTACGAAAGGGGAGAAACAGGAGAACAAAGAAAGGAAAAGGAGTAGTAGACGAAGAGCGAGTAAGAAAGGGTGGATAAAAGAGAGCAAAGAGGAGACAATAATACCGATGGGAGAGGGGAAAGGGGAGAGGTGGAGAAGAAAGGAAAAGGGTATTTAAAAAGAGAAAGAAACAAAAAGAAAACGCGGAGGAAAGGATGAAAAATGAAGGAACAAATGATAAAAACAATAACAAGAAAATGAATATTGAGTAAATAAACCGAGGGGAAAAAATATATATAAATAGGCGACATCAACCAAACAAGAAAAAACGAAAAAAACAAAACAAAAGGAAACCGACGATGACGTCATCAAGCAGGGCTTTTCCCCACCTAGTCTTTGTTCATTCGAGAAAAAAATGTGCATAAGGTTTAATCTCGCTTGCTCTGTCACGTCACCACCAGTTATTGCCATAATGTCAGATGCTTTTAAAACAGTGACATAAGTTGTTTTACTTTAGAGATCTTATTTGGTGCCTTGACTATGTATGTTTGCTTTGGTGTTTCAGTGAGTGTATTTATCTATTTACTTCTCTTCTTATTATCATTTATTGTGTGTGTGTGTGTGTGTGTGTGTGTGTGTGTGTGTGTGTGTGCGTGTGCGTGTGCGTGTGCGTGTGTGTGTGTCCGTCTGTGTGTGTTTGCGTGCGGGCGCGTGTGTGTATTCGTATACCCGTGTCTTTGTGTGTGCGAGCGCGTACATGCATGCACACTCGCCGGCAGAAGCATCATGCAAATACATAAACGTGCATTGATGGACGCGCTGGGTTGGCCGCGTGCACAGGGTTTACGACCTTATCACATCCATACTGCTACTTCGGCAACATTCGACCTTAATATATACGACCAGTGACATTTTTACTGACATTTGTAAGCATAAAAGCCAGAGCGGGATTTGATCGAGATAAACTGCCTGATAACTATTAGGATAAATAAAAAGGTTAGAAGGGTCGGGAAGGAACATAAATGGAGGCGAGAAAAGGAAGGGAGACGAGGAGGAAGGGGGGGAAGAGAGATAGAAGACGATGACAGGGGGGGAAAGGAAAAGAAGACGA
>NC_061831.1:20818535-20823535 GCF_019202785.1 Penaeus chinensis
CACGCTCCCTTTGGGCGGCCGAAACAATTGCACAGCAAACGGCAGGCACACGTAAGGGCACGTGTTTATACTCACAATCTCGATAAGAACCTCACGGTGCAAGGTCTCAGGATCTCCTCCCCCCTCCCTCCCCTCCCCTCCCCCCACCGGCCCAAGACCCTCACGCTCTTCAAAGGCCACGCTCGGGTTCTTATTCAACCGCTTTTTTTCAATTCATGCGAACGGATTGAGCCGGCTTGTCACCTTCGTCAGACGAGGCATCCACGAAGGTGTCCCACAGCGAATGGCCTCTTTCATTGCAGAGTCTCTTCGACGAATTGCAAAATGTTGCAAACAACCGGCGTGTTTAGCGGTCGAGGCCTTGGAGTTTCGGAGTCTCTAGAGGCATTTGACTGTCATTGAAAACGGGCAGCGAGCGATGTTGTTCAGTGTTGAGGGGGAGGAGGGGGAGGGAGCAAAGTATGGAGAAAGGAAGGGAAGAGGGGGGGAGGCGAAAAGGGGAAAGGGCGAAGAGGGGGTGAGGGAGGGAGGCGAAGTGGGGAAAAGGGAGCGGGCTAAGAGGGGAAGAGGGAGGGGGACGATGGGAGACGGAAGGGCGGGAGGTTGTTGTGTAAGGGGGTTTGTGTACGTATTTCAAGTAGTCGCCTCTTGAGGTGGATGTAAGGCTTCGGGTACAAGCGAATTATAAAGAAAAGGAAAATGAGCGAGAACGAGAGGAGAGCGAAGGGAGGGGGGTGGAAATGGGAGACAAGAGGGGGGAGAAGGAAGGGAGGAGAGGGAGACGGAGAAGAGAGGCGAAGAGAGAGAGAATGGGAGGAGATATGGATAATTATCAAATAAAACTTATCAGTATCACACACACACACATATCAACTATATGCAATAAAAGAAAAACTGAGAGAGGATAATAAAGAAAACCAGAAAGAAGCAAGGCACGTGCACGCCCCTGAGGCCACACTCTGCGTAAAGAATATCGGAGGAAGGAGACAAGACTCGTATAGAGATAACAGGCGCATTAATCCAGTCCTCACATTCCCTCACACGTTCCTCATCTCCATCGGAATAAACGCGGGTGTGAGCAACTGTGAAGACGTCTGCGTAAACGTTACTATGTATCTATCTTTCTCGCACACGCGCGTGGACTCACTCACTCTCAAAGGCACACAAGCGCGTTCTTGTAAATAGGCATCCATATACAGACATAGTCTCTCTCTCTCTCTCTCTCTCTCTCTCTCTCTCTCTCTCTCTCTCTCTCTCTCTCTCTCTCTCTCTCTCTCTCATCGACTCCCTCGCTTTCTCTCCCTTTCCCTACTCTCGCCCCCTCCCTCCTTCTCTCCGTCCCTCTCATTCCATTTTCCATCCTACAGGCATCATATGCATTAAAGACTAACTCCCTAACCCCACCTCACCACGTTCCCCTTCCTTCCTTCCATCTTCGTACTTAGACTCCGCTAAGTATCGAGCAACGCAGGCCATACGAACAACTCCCCTACCCTGCAGCCGGTTTTGTGGCTCATCCGCGAAATTACACCAAATCTTTTGAGCTTTTTCATCCTCGTCGGTGACTTGGAAGGCGTAGTATGGCATATAAGGGGGGAAATGGGATGGGGTTGGGGGACGGAGGGCGAGAGGGGGTAGGGGAGGTAGATATGGAGATCTAAGTGTATTCATTTAGTGAATATGTATGTATATGTGTGTGTGTGTGTGTGTGTGTATATATATATATATATATATATATATATATATATATGTGTGTGTGTGTGTGTGTGTGTGTGTGTCTGTGTGTGTTTGTGCGCGCGCGTGTGTGTGTACACGTCTTATAGGTACCAAACGTACATGGTTGCCGTAAAGTATACGTACACATGAAATTCACTCTTAAAAAATATCCTAAGACATCAGTGAAGGATGTAAAGCGTCCACACCTCTCCTTCCCGTTACCAAAAGCCGTCCAGCTGTAATTACCATAAACAAACAAACACACTCCCCCGGAGATAGATAGGTATACACGCAATCAATTAGTCAAACAGGCAGGCATTTAACACCCAATCAAAAGCTTAACGAATGACGGCACTGAAATCAATATCTCAAAGTGACCGACTTGTTATGAAGAGAGCTTGAGCAAGGGATCTTTATTGTTCTTGCACTTCACATGCTTCCTCTTCTATCAGATCATTAAGATATCATTTTCAGTTTCTGCCGTCGTTCCCTTCCATTGCGTAATGGTTTATTTAATCATTCTAGGCCCAGTCCCCCATTTTTCCTGTTTATCTGTCTTCTGCAACCGTTGTGGGTGGATATCTCCCCACTCTACCTCTACCAACAATTCTTTTCTCTACCCACCACCACTCCCGACAACACTGGGTCTACCTCCTTCAGCAACACTACGTCTACCCTTTTCATTACCAACACCAAGTCCACTTCTATCACCAACAACGCCAAGTCTGCTCTCACCTCACCATCCCTCACCATCACCAGCATCCCGTTCTCACTTTCATCACCACCAGGCTAACCTCCACCGATAACGATTTCAGCCTCGCCACCATCGCCACCATCGCCACCATCACAGACCCCATCGCCATCCCCACTTTCAGCTGCGCCACTGCCTCTTCTCCTTCACCATGCCTCAGTTATGCTTGCGACAAAAAGACCAGTTTTATCGTAGCCTATAAAACCCCCCCGAGTACGTGAGCGGTGCCACCCCCTATTCCCCTCTCCCTCTTGCTCTTCCCCTCCCCCACTCGGCCCCCCCTCCCCTTTCGCTGGGGTGCTGCCTGTATTGTCTGCCCAGGACGCCGCTTCTTGGAGGAGAAACTTCCTCTCCTGCGACTTCTTGCTCTCTTCTTTTTCTCCATCTCCCTTTTTTCGGTTTTGACTTTCAGGGTCTGTCTATAGCATACATGCCATCCTCTTTCTCTTCTGTCTCTCCCTCTCCCACTCAATTTCTCTCATATATCAGAATTTAAAGTCAGTTATTCCAGTTAAAGGCAGTATGAGTAATGTAAAACATAAACAAATGTGTTTTTAGAAATCTTCAAAACATCGATATATATATATATATATACACATATATAAAAATATATACATACACACACGCACATATATGTATGCATGTTTATATATGTGTATATATGTGTGTGTATGTATGATGTATATATATGTATGTATGTATGTATGTATGTATGTATGAATGTATGTACGTATGTACGTACGTATGTACGTACGTACGTATGCATGTACGTATGCATGTACGTATGTATGTATGTATGTATGTATGTATGTATGTATGTATGTATGTATGTATATGTATATGTATATGTATGTATGTATATATATGTGTATGTGTATGTGTATGTATATATTATCTTATGAAGGCAAAGATGCATTCGGCAGGAATTTATAATTACTTATACAACCTCATTATTCAGACACGTTGGACATATTCGCACAAGCGGACATGTGCCTTTTTTTATCCGCAGTTGATGCAATCACCTAACAACCAACCTGTCACATCCGCCTTCGACTCGCTAAAAATTAAAAAATCAAGATAAACAAATAATGAACAAAAAATATTCTTCCCTCACCCACGTGGAGCGAGCACACACCTGAGCCATGTTTCACTCACTCTACTGCTGAGCGAGGGAAATAAGAAGGTAAACAATAAGAATGGCGATCTAGTGATATTACCTTTTTTATCTGAAGAGTTAAACGTACAGAGCAAAAAAATAAACACCCTGGAGGACATGTTGCAAAGTAGACCTCCATGGCGACACGGATTGCAACACTCACCGCCGACTCCATCGCCACGACCGCATAACGCACACGCACACGCTGAGCTCCTTTCGCGTGACTCCTTTTTTTGGTGTTATCGAGTTCCTAAAGGCATTTTTTTAATGTTTTTTTTTTTCTTTTCTCCTCATCGCGTGCGCAACTTGTACCTTTCCCGCCTATCAAAACCAGTTGGATTTTTGTGTAACCCCCCCCCCTCCCCCCGCGCCCTCCTTTCCCTTTAAGTCGCGTTGCTCCCTTTTTCCCTTTTTTTCCCCCTCCTAGATCTCGCCTAGTCGCCGGGAACCTCTTCGGGCGTCCTGATGGATTCCTTCCAGAGTCCTTTCAAGGCCTTTTTCGGGTCACTCGGAATCCTCCTTAGTTCCTCCCGAGTCCCTTCTAAGGTCCCAAATGGCCCTCCGTCTCGGCCGCCTCGAGTCCTAGATTCCTCCCAGGCTGCTCCTCGTCATTCAGGAAATCTCTGTCCTCTTGTCGGCTCTTGTGTTTATCTCTTCCCCTCTTATTATTTCAATCTCCTTCTGCGACCACTCCTTCATTCGTCCATTTCTCTTTATCGACCTCCTTTCCCCCCCTCCTTCACTTCCTATGCTTACACACTACTCGGTTCCTATTCTCGCCTTCTTAAATATTCCTCATACTCAATGCTATCTATCCCTTCCACTGCATCCATGGAGAAGGAGAGAGAGAGGGAGAGAGAGAGAGAGAGAGAGAGAGAGAGAGAGAGAGAGAGAGAGAGAGAGAGAGAGAGAGAGAGAGTGAGAGAGAGAGAGAGAGAGAGAGAGAGAGAGAGAGAGAGAGAGAGAGAGAGAGAGAGAGAGAGAGAGTGAGAGAGAGAGAGAGAGAGAGAGTGAGAGAGTGAGAGAGAGAGAGTGAGAGAGAGAGAGAGAGAGAGAGAGAGAGAGAGAGAGAGAGAGAGAGAGAGAGAGAGAGAGAGAGAGAGAGAGAGTGAGAGAGAGAGAGTGAGAGAGAGAGAGAGAGAGAGAGAGAGACAGAGAGAGAGAGAGAGAGAGAGAGAGAGAGAGAGAGAGAGAGAGAGAGAGGGGGGGGGGGAATCCTGGCGAGTGTGTGTACTCTTTCCAGCAGTGGCATGACAACATGTATTAGCGAGAATCGCTAAAACGTTCTCATCGACAATATGCTTCGCCAGTTATACTTGCTGGTTGCTAAAACACCCAAATAAAACTATGGATTTTTCTTGAAAAAAAGAGAAGGGG
>NC_061831.1:20828535-20831035 GCF_019202785.1 Penaeus chinensis
ATGATGATGGTGCAAATAACTCATATTGATGATGATAATAAGGATGATAATAATAATAATAATAATATCATCATTATTATAATAAAAGGAAAATCGCCCTGCCCACAACGAGTTATATGAGCGCATCATGCAAACAAGCATCTCCCTGTTATCCCTAATGAGCCCCTGCGTCTTAAAAGGGGTAGGGGGGACGGGGAAAAGGAACGTGGGACAAGGGGAAACTGGGCAAGGGGAAAGGAACGTGGGGCATGGGGAGACTGGGCAAGGGAGAGGGAACGTGGAGAGAGAGAGGACTGGGAGAGTGCAGATGGAGGGGGGGTCGCAAAGTGTGAAAGGGGATAGGAGAAAGAGTAAAGGGGTGGAGAAATGGAAATAAGAGAGCAGGGGATAAGGAGGGGAGAAGGGACGGGGGAAGATACAGGAAAGAGGTCAGAGGGGGTAGAAATAGAGGAAGAGAGAGACAGGAGAGGGTGGGGGAGGAGATGAGAAAGAGGTTAAATGAGGGAAGGAGGGGATGCGGGTGACAGCGAGAAGGGGGGTTGGGGGAGGATGGAGAGGAGTCACAAGCAAGAAAATACACGGGAGGAAGGGAAATAAAAGGAGTAAAGGGGAAAAAAGACATACATAATACAATCTCAAGTAGGGCCTATCCATAAAGGTTCCGAGAAGCAAGATTGTCTATATCTTCCCATCCCGCGAGGCTGCGCAAGTGCCCTTTTTCGAGGCCGGCTTTGCACAATGCTCCTGGATACGTCAAGCTCCGTCTATTAATACACAAACACTAGATGTTGCAAGCTCGCGTGGCGGTGGAGGTAAGCGCGGTTTCCCTCCTCTCTGTGTAGATTCCCCCTCTCTCTTTTTCTGCTCATTTACTTGCATATATTTACAGTCTACAGGAAAAGGAAAACAGCTAAAGAGGCAGATGTCGACCGAGATACTAATAGCCTACATTTCTACCCACCAAACCCTAGAAAACATACACGGACTCACCTGCCAATCGACCACTATAGAAGGTGCCAGGATTGTGACACCCGGCGCTCTGTGGGAGAGAAAATGACAACATCTTACATTCGGGTCACTTTCAACACAGCGCAAGGGATTGCAGACCATCCCGTCGATGCACAGAAGGCTGATTATACATGTTTTGTCTTTATTTCTTCCGTTACGTGCAGCCACTGGACATCAAAGGCAATGGTTATGAATTATGAAAATGGTGATTACGATTATTATGATTAGCCTATGCTGGCAAGTCATCCCAGAGGACAACGAACTTGATTTTAGGGAAGTAGGCTAAACAACACCCAAAGCAAACAACAGGAAGTTAAAATCGAAGGGTGGCAAGGAAGGCCAAGGAATAAAAACAAGAATACTTGGCGATTGCACCTAACTGCATGCAATCGCTGACCATCCTTGCTTTTTGTGCCAGTAGCTGCTGTTGTCGGGTAGCAAAAGTGTTACGGCTATTTCCTCTACATCTCGAGCCTGGAGCATTTGCTAGGGTCATTAGTAAATTATAATAAATTCATAATACATTATAGCCTATTACCAGTCCTAGTGAGAATATTCTTGTTTGTAATCGTGAGACTCGTGATAATGACAACAATAATATCAATAATACTATAGCAACAACAGAGAGGTAGACACAAAAAAAAGGTATATCGGTTAGGCCCACCTGAGCCAAGCCTTTTAAAAAAAGAAAAAAAGACACAGACTAATAATAATAATAATAATAATAATAATAATAATAATAATAAAATAATAATAATAAAAATTATAATAATAATAATAATAATAATAATAATAACAATAATAATAATGACAAATAAACGCCACTAACGATAATCAAACAGAGTGTACTTAGCCAACAAGCCCCTTTCCTTTGATTTCAAACCCGACCAGCTGTTCCGCATTAGTCCTTCCTTAAAAACACTGACCTGATTCGAACTTCACCTCATTATTTCACACCCAAACCTGACTCTTATTGTGTGGGTGACGTCGGGAACCCCGTGACACCCCCCCTACCTCCTACCACATGGCATCGGGAGAGCCACACCCTACGCCCTCTCTTCCCCGAGGGATGACATATATAACTTAGGCCTAAAACTTGAACATTCACGATTTTGTTAGACGTAAGCAGTATCTGTATCAAAAGTTTATATCCTTCATCACTTTTCGTATATATAAATCTTTCCCCATTAGTTTTATATATATTTGTATATAAATTGACATAATTCATATTGATTTGTATATACATACATATGAATATTAATAAATAAGTAAATAAACCTTTGTATATAATACATATGTAATATATACATACATACACACACAAACATATGTGTGTGTGTGTGTGTGTGTGTGTGAGTGTGTGTGTATGTGAATGTGTGAGTGTATCTATATATACATTTATATACATACTTACATTTCTTAGAGCAATATACTTTATTTCAAATCTTCCCTATTCAGTCGCATTTTTTACGCATCACAAGAATCCCCCCCC
>NC_061831.1:20836035-20846035 GCF_019202785.1 Penaeus chinensis
AAGGCAAGCGACGTCTTGTTTACATTCACCTGTAGGACTTCCTAGAACCTTCACTGTTTGATATTTCCTGTTATATCTTCAATGCTCCGTTTTCTTTTCCTCTTCCTCTTCCCGCCTGTGTTTTCTTGCCTTTCCCCTAACCTCTTCCAATCCTTCCTCCCTCCCTCTCCCTCCCTCTCCCTCTCTCTCTCATTCCCTCACTTGAATTTTCCTCACTTTCGGGTCACACGCAGCCTCCCAAGATGCGGCAAGATCCCAGGTGTGGGACTCGCTCATTACCTGCTCTCCACCCCACTCCTACTCCAAGTCCCATCCCCACAGCCGACCCCTCCGCCTACGACATGACCGAGGGGGGGAGGAGGAGGGAGCGAGGGAGGGGGGAGGAGGGAGCGAGGGGAAGGAGAAGGAGGAGGAGGGAGCGAGGGAGGGAGAGCGAGGGGGAGCCACCTACCTAACTCCTCATGCTATCCTCACAGGGGGCGTCCTCCTCATTATCCTTCCTGCCGCAGTATACAGGGGGAGGGGGCGAGGGAGGAGAGGGGGAGGGGACCCATCTTGTAGGGCTCTGGCACATGTTACAGACAGGTGTCAAGTTGGTGTTGCTATTTTGTGAAAGGCAGAGCGGGAGAAAGAGGGGGAGGGAGAGAGACGGAGGGAAGGAGGGGAGAGAAAAAGGTGGAGGGAGGTAGGGTGAGAGTGGTGGAGGGAGAGGGAGAGGGAGAGGGACAGGGAAAAGGAAAGGAAGAGAGAGAGAGAGAGAGAAGGAGAGTGGGAGAGAGAGAGAGAGAAGGAGAGTGGGAGAGAGAGAGAGAAGGAGAGGGGGAGAGAGAGAGAGAAGGAGAGGGGAAGAGAGGGAGAAAGAGAGAGAGGGGGAGAGAGGGAGAAGGAGAGGGAGAGAGAGACATAGAAGGAGAGAGAGAGAGAGAGAGAGAGAGAGAGAGAGAGAGAGAGAGAGAGAGAGAGAGAGAGAGAGAGAGAGAGAGAGAGAGAGAGAGAGGAGAGGGAGAGAGATAGAAGGGAGAGGGAGAGAGAGAGAGAGAGAGAAGGATTGGGAGAGAGAGAGAGAGAAGGATTGGGAGAAAGAGAGAGAGAAAGAGAAGGGGAGAGAGTGAGAAAGAAAAAGAAAGAGAGAGAGAGAGAGAGAGAGAGAGAGAGAGAGAGAGAGAGAGAGAGAGAGAGAGAGAGAGAGAGAGTGAGAGAGAGAGAGAGAGAGAGAGAGAGAGAGAGAGAGAGAGAGAGAGAGAGAAAGAGAGGGAGGGGGAGAGAGAGAGAGAAAGAGAAGGAGAGGGAGAGGGAGGGAGAGGGAGGGAGGGAGGGAGGGAGGGAGGGAGGGAGAGAGAGGGAGAGAGAGGGAGAGAGAGGGAGGGAGGGAGGGAGGGAGGGAGGGAGAGGGAGAGGGAGAGAGAGAGAGAGAGAGAGAGAGAGAGAGAGAGAGAGAGAGAGAGAGAGAGAGAGAGGGAGGGAGGGAGTGAGAGGGGGAGAGAGAGAGAGAGAGAGAGAGAGAGAGAGAGAGAGAGAGAGAGAGAGAGAGAGAGAGAGAGAGAGAGAGAGAGAGAGAGAGAGAGAGAGAGAGGGAGGGAGAGAGAGAGAGAGAGATAGATAGATAGATAGATAGATAGAGAGAGAGAGGGAGGGAGGGAGGAAGTGAATGAGAGAGTGGGAGAGAGTGAGAGAGTGAGGGAGGGAGAGAGATAAGGAGAGGGAGAGGGAGAGGGAGAGGGAGAGGGAGAGGGAGAGGAAGAGGGAGAGGGAGAGAGGGGGAGAGAGAGAGGGGGAGAGAGAGAGGGGGAGAGAGACAGGGGGAGAGAGAGCGAGAGAGAGAGAACGAGAACGAGAACGAGAACGAGAGAGAGAGAGAGAATTACGAAAATAAAACTTCACAACAGTCATCTACTTCACCAGCTGACACATATAAATCCACGCCATTTTTATCCATCTCTGACCCACACAGCATTCATCTGCTCAACCATTCAGCCAGAGACGCCGCTGCTACTCAAAATCACCGACCTAAATCCTCTTTTCAACGGCAATACACCGCCACGCAACCTATTGTATTCAGGTCTTATATCCCAAATTTCGTCCCGCCCCTTTTCATTCATCCGTCGAGACGCACTCAAGCCAAAAGTTTTGTCGTCGAACTTTATTAGTAATAGTAATAACTAACCATATGGTGTTGTATAATATAATACAATATAACATAATGCAATATGATAATGTTTATGATATTAACAATATTCATAAAAATGAAAATTTATACTATTAATATCATTATTACTATTATCAATATCATTATTACTATTATCATTATCATTATTGCTATTACCAATATCGTTATTACTATTATCATTATCATTATTGTTACTATCAGTATTCCTATCATTATATATTATCACTATCATCATAACAAAACGAAACAACAAATAATTAAAAGTGATAATAGTAACAATAATGATAATAATAATGATAACGATTGATAACAGTAACAAAAAAGATAATGGCAATAACACCATCATTATGCCACGACTACTGCTAATAATAGGAACATTTTATTAAGTTATTCCTCCTCCTCCAGAACCTTTTCCACGCGTTACGAACTCGTCGTTTCGCCATCGAGGCCAACGCCGAGATATTTAACTTCCATTGAACCCACGCATTCGAACACGGTTATAACACTACATTCGGACAATCCTATTCTACCATTGTAGACATAATACCCGCATTCACCCGCAACATACCCCCCTCAAAAAAAAGAACAGATACATAAAATAAATAACATAAACACTGCCACACCCACACTTCCTCGGCTGAGTCCCGACAAAAAAAAAAAAAAAAAAAAAAAAAAAAAAAAAAACAGTATACGAACAAGTAAACAAGTAAAAATTCCTATGTCTGACACTGTTTCTCTTTCCGGATGGCCCAATGTGGCTGTATGTCGCCCACATAGTTTCAAAGGCCATTGACTCCAACATGGCCTTGTTGGAGTCAGACACGCGCGCACTGACCATACACACGCACACGTATATGCATACACACACACGCACGAACACCATGCCATGCTTGTCTATTGGCAAAAAGCACCTGTTGGAACCATACAGTTACACGAACACCTGTTGGGGTGTCATAAGCTTGGCACTTAAAAAAAAGAGAAAAAATCTGTGCATTACAAATGCTGCAGATTTATATATATATATATATATATATATATATATATATATATATATATATATATATATATATATATATATCTTGCGTGTTTTTTTCCTTACGTGGCCACACCTCGGCTAATGTGTGAATTGCATACTAATTAATTCCGCCTTCAACTTACTTTTTCAGAAAATATGGAGGTGAATAGGAGATAGACTACTAGATTAAATGCTTGAAGGGGAGGGAGAAACAAAGGAAGAGGGAGAGGGAGATAGAAGAGAAAGGAGAGTGAGAGGGAGAGGAAGAGAAAGAAGAATGGAGATAAGTAGATAGAAGAGAAAGGAGAGGGAGAGGAAGAGAAAGAGGAATGGAGATAGATAGATATATAGAAGAGAAAGGAGAGGGAGAGGAAAAGAAAGAGGAATGGAAATAGATAGATAGATAGAAGAGAAAGAAAAGGGAGAGGAAGAAAAAGAGGAATGGAGATAGATAGATCGACAGATAGAAGAGAAAAAAGAGGGAGAGGAAGAAAGAAAGGAATGGAGATAGACAGATAGAGAAAGAGAGAGAGGGGGAGAGAGGGGGAGAGAGGGGGAGAAAGGGGGGAGAGAGGGGGAGAAAGGGGGGAGAGAGGGGGAATGGAGGAAGGGAGGGAGGGAGGGAGGAAGGAAAAATAAAAAAGGGAGGGAGGGGAGGGAGGGAGGAGGGAAAAATAAAAGAAGGGAGGGAGGGAGGGAGGGAGGGAGGGAGGGAGGGAGGGAGGGCGGGCGGGCGGGAGGGAGGGAGGGAGGGAGGGAGGGAGGGAGGGAGGGAGGGAGGGAGGGAGGGAGAGAGAGAGAGAGAGAGAGAGAGAGAGAGAGAGAGAGAGAGAGAGAGAGAGAGGAGCAACGAAATATCACCATTAGTTCTAAATCGATAATTACTTTGCTTACCTAGCTACGCCCTACCTACCAACTAACCTACGTATATACCTATATACTTATTTATATCTATAAAATAAAATACAAATAGGCTTAGATTATACCACACAGGCTTGAAATAGTAACATTGTTAGAAAAAATGGACTATCAAACGACAATTCTGACGTGAAAAAAACAGACCGATGTCAAGACAAGGTTCACCTTGCGCACACCTCAAGGATTCATTACAAAAAAAAAACAACGTAAAAACTGATCGCACTGAATAAAAGGTTTAAGAAAAAATATATATATATTACAAAGTAGGCAGCTTACACGATCCCTCACAAAGCATAATCAATGATAATTAATTTTACATAAATAATGAGGTACTGCGGATATTCCAAGACATAATGATCAATACACGTCAAGAACACACCTTAAAAAAAAAAAAGAAAAAAAAGACCATTACACAAACTCCACATCCGCTTCGCCCTCCTACCCCCCCCCCTTTTTTTTCCTGCCGTAGAGGTTAACTTGAATGAAAAAAAAATATATATATCCACTTGTCTTTTTATTTCATTTGTTAGACCAATTCGGGCTAAATTCGTTACGACAATATCGAGGCGACGTGCGGAGATGCCGAAAATAGGCCTATCCTTGTTTTGAAGGACTACTGAATGGGCACAAAGGCTGAGGAAAGTGAAAAATGACGGAATGCGGGTAGAACAGAGACAAAGAGGAGGGGGGTATTCTTGTGTGTACGTGCGTGCGCGCGCGTGTGTGTAGGCTCGAAGTAAGGAAGAAAAGGGAGAGACGGACGGGTGAAGGGAGGAGGGAAAAATAAAAGGAGGGAGGGAGGGAGGGAGGGAGGGAGGGAGGGAGGGAGGGAGGGAGGGAGGGAGGGAGGGAGGGAGATAGATAGAGAGAGAAAATGTGTGTGTGTGTGTGTGTGTGTGTGTGTGTGTGTGTGTGTGTGTGTGTGTGTGTGTGTGTGTGTGAGTGAGTGAGTGAGTGAGTGAGTGAGTGAGTGAGTGAGTGAGTGTGAGTGTGAGTGTGAGTGTGAGTGTGAGTGTGAGTGTGAGTGTGAGTGTGAGTGTGAGTGTGAATGTGAGTGTGAGTGTGAATGTGTGTGTGTGTGTGAATGTGTGTATGTGTGAATGTGTGTGAATGTGTGTGTGTGTGTGTGTGTGTGTGTGTGTGTGTGTGTGTGTGTGTGTGTGTGTGTGTGTGTGTGTGTGTGTGTGTGTGTGTGAGAATGAGAGAGAGGCGAAACAAAGAAAGATATGAAATAGAAGGCTCAGACACCGAGAACAGCCCTAAATCTCAAGCGCCTGATTGTGAGAAATTAGTGCCGGCCAAAATCTCAGCAGCGCTCATCCGTTACGTCCCAATTTGATCCAACTTAGGCCAACATAAACCAAAATGAACTTATAATGAACGGATATCAACAGTGCGGGCTGTGGGAAGCGGGAGAAGACTCAGCAAGTATAAAACGTTGTGGAGATTTTTTTATTATAATCAACGAAGGTCACTTTTTCGTTACATGGCAAAGTGTGGTCTTGACAAGGTGTAGTTTTTTCTCGATATATTTTTTCGCCTATATCTCGTCCTGGTTTCTGCTTGTCCTAAAGGTAGTTTTGTATTTACATGACTGGATTTCTTTTTCTAAAGGGGGTAACATTTACAACCTTCATAAAAAAAACGTACAAAAAATGCACTACATTTAAACCATAAATTTAAACCACACTGCATACAGAAACGCCATCTACATATCAGTCCTCATGAATCAAAATAATCAATCATTTTTCACAAAGTACTAAATCCCCCCCCCCCCCCCCCTTACCAGGCCTACACAAGCTGCTGCAGTTCACACGATCCGACAGGCCAGCAAGCCATACACACGAGTTTCATTTCCTGGCCAACTACAAGAACTTTGAATCTTGCTAATGGCAGTTCTAAAGGAGCATAGTACTTTTAATCTCCTAAAACGTACTTCATAATGTTGTTTTAAAGATTGACGCACACTGGGTGATCATATTCTGAGAGGGAAAGAATCATCTGTTACCAACTTCTAAACTCTGTATTACAATCCTCTACGGACACCCACTCCTTTTCTTCTGTGTGATCGAAAAGGCCCACCAAACTATCAGGCCTGAACCCCCCCTACCCACAATCCCCAAGGTCCAGGTTGGGGATATTTCACGCTGATGTCCCGTTTAGGCCTACGGTCATACATACTCGGGACGGAAGGGATAAAGAAAAACACACACACACACACCTGCCTGACTACCTAGCGTATTTGAACTGACATTTCTATGGCCTCCTCGCCTTGGTTCATACATCTGAACGCATTCCCCATGGGACACCCTCTCACAGGAACCCGCTGAAAGGAGCCTGGTTGAAGGGGGTTGGGAGGGGGAGGAGGGAATCAGGGAAGTGAGATCTGCTCAGAATTCTCCTCCTCCTCCTCCCCCTCGCTTTCTGTCCCGTTATTCGCTAACCTCCCTCATCTTTCGTTCTGTGCTTGGTTCACCCGCATACTCACTCTCAGTCTCTCTCTCTCTCTCTCTCTCTCTCTCTCTCTCTCTCTCTCTCTCTCTCTCTCTCTCTCTCTCTCTCTCTCTCTCTCTCTCTCTCTCTCTCTCTCTCTCTCTAACTGTAAAAGAATAATGCACTTAAGAATGTGCTTTATCATTTCTTAACTGGTGTTATCAAGCTAATGAATCTTAAAAACTATGCAACCCATTTCAAACAAAAATAACAAAGCAATTCGTACGTAATTGTGAATAATTAGTCACAGCTCTGGTATGCGAAAGTCAAATAAGTTCAGGACTTAAACGCACTCCTTGACTGGGTACTTACCGCAGTGTGGGTGGAAGGGCTGTACATGTATTTTTCTATATTTTTTTCTTTATATAACTGTTGCCTTTCAGTTGCACTCACTTGGGTTCAATTTCCAACACATTTGACGCATACACACAAAAACGAGTCCGTTGCAAAGGTCCTCAGCTGTAGTTTGAATCAAGAGGTTTAAATTGATGCATTGTGTTAAACGAAGCCTTGTCAAAATAGCATTCCTACTGAAGCTTTTTCTTTTTTCTTGATAAATGATGGATGTCACGGAATTAATGTTTCTTATCGTTAGTAAATAAATAAACAATATATGGTACGTACACTACTTTTTGGCAGTTTGATAAAATAAGGCACTATCTTTGCCGTTTCGAAAACCCCCAAGCCAGTCTCTCCAACCCCCGCTGCCCAAAGTTACATGGCAACTCCACACATCTACTCTTGTATCGTTCAATAACAAGATATGCGGTTAATTAGAACGCCGTTGAGTTGTAACAAATAACACCACCTGCTCACTCCCTTCGCCGAGAACACAACACCACTCATCAATTCACCACATCACCGCATCGAGAGGTTAATCCACTGGCGGAACACAGTTGCGTCCAGCCACGACGACGGCCGCACATACACCCTATCTCCACGGAACCGCGAGGGCAACTGACTCGTCGTCAGTCGCGACTCGCATCACCACTACCGACCCCCCCCCCCCCCCCCGCCCGTCACCCACCCAGGCACCCAGCCCCCACCGCCTACCCCACGCCTGCCCTCCTCAGAATCCCTGCCTGTCTGCCACCGTACTCTCAGCTGATCGAATGACGTCATCGATACACTTGCTACAGAGGGGTTAATGGGAGGGATTGTATTAACGAGGTGGTTATCCACTGTAATTTACACAGATTTTTTTCCTTATTTTTAGAAATCAGCGGTTTCACAGGGACATCCACCCGTTATATATTTAGCAAATGTGCAAGCATTAACGGCAAAGAAAAATACAAATGTATAATCTTACCCCGTTTTTCAAACACCTGAACCTAGCACACTGACAAGGGGTCGGAAACGGCCTAGCACTAGACACGCTTTTCCGGTGTACATCATGACGTCAGATTCTACGTCACTCATTCCAGTAACCGTCATTCCGCATCATAATATCCTCACAATTATTCTTGTCATTAGAAAGCCTTCAGACCAATTTTACAATTCCGCTGGCAATTCCCACAACGGCTTCACCTCTCTCACAATAAGTGTATATATGATAATTTCACAACCCTGGTTTAACTACAACATTATTACGACCAATCAAACTATCGGACATTCCAATACCATATTCCACATTCCACATCGCTGCTCCATCCTCTTCATGACAATCATCTCCCAACGCTCATGTCATTTTCGTCATGCAAAAGGTCTGCAGGTCATGGATGATCTTGCAACAATCGACGCATGACCTACGTGTTATTTATCACCAGTGTCACGCCATAGATCGTGCGCTTCTGCGGTGTCACTCGTTACACCCGGTATGTGATGTGCCACCCACACAAAGCACCAAAACTGCCTGTTACACACTCTCCCCTGAACATCTCCATGGCGTCTATAACAGGAGGGTCGTACTTGCCACTTGCTGATATAAAAAGTCGTCTTTATTCTGTCGTGTAATGTGCGAGGTGTAACACATACTCTCATATCAACTTTAATTAATATGTTAACCGAATAAAGGTTACGGGTCACGTGATGCTTTGCTCTGCCTACGTGCTATATGTTGCAGAAACCTACGTTGCTGAACATCCCCCTTGGGCTTTGTGCAAGAGTGTCTGCAACTATGTCACTTGAAGTTCCGAGTCTTATTCTGCACAGTACTACATATTAATCTATATCCGCAACTGTTATACGATCTAGGAACAACAAAACACCAGAACAAAAAATGTCCGCGATTCAATAAAGTTCTATCTGACAGTAACATCTCTATCGTGAGTTGACAACCACACTTCGGCAAACAAGTGGGCCACGGAGACAGTGTCTTTGTTCTACCAGGGCCTTCTGAATGTGTATGTGTGTTCTTGAGTCTTCATAATGTTTGAGAAAGCGTTGAAGACCCCTAGTGGGATTTTTTAGACATGGCAAAGCCAAACCGACCACTGCCCTTGTTTTTTTATTCTGAATCTGGCACACACACACACACACACACACACACACACACACACACACACACACACACACACACAAGCACACACACAGACACACACATATATATGAAATATAGACATTTTTTCCTTTCTATATTTTCACGTAGTATTTGTATTCCACTGATTCAAACATAATCCCTGTTACTACTTTAATCCTGTCATTACCAAAAGTACCTAATGCCGCTATAAACATATCATTACTATAATAAACGCTGCCCAACAGCATTAAACGGATACCGCAATTACTCACGAGTTAAGCTTGTCAAAATCCCTTACAGTTTGTCTCTCGCGAACAAAACATCTACAACCACAATAATAAAATCTTGAATGAGAGAGGGATGCAAGTGTATTGATCTAATGCACAGATCCACATCACAGTAACCTGCATCACTATGGAGTTGAGGGTACAAAAATAACGGAGTCATCCCTCCCCCTACACACAAAACAACGGCGTTTGGACTGGGGTAGATCTCTTATAAAAGCATCACATCAAATGAACTCATCAAATCACAATAACATGAAAATGAATGTCTGACCTGAGAGAGAAAGGAATGGCATAAAGCGCGAGGATAAGAGAGAGAGAGAGAGAGAGAGAGAGAGAGAGAGAGAGAGAGAGAGAGAGAGAGAGAGAGAGAGAGAGAGAGAGAGAGAGAGAGAGAGAGAAAGAGAGAGAGAGAGAGAGAGAGAAAGAGAGAGAGAGAGAGAGAGAGAGAGAGAGAAAGAGAAAGAGAAAGAGAGAGAGAGAGAGAGAGAGAGAGAGAGAGAGAGAGAGAGAGAGAGAGAGAGAGAGAGAGAGAGAGAGAGAGAGAGAGAGAGAGAGAGAGAGAGAGAGAGAGAGAGAGAGAGAGAGAGAGAGAGAGAGAGAGGGAGAGAGAGAGAAAGAGAGAAAAAGAAAGAGAGAAAGAGAGAGAGGACAGATAGTAGATA
>NC_061831.1:20861035-20871035 GCF_019202785.1 Penaeus chinensis
TTTATCTATGTGACTGATCTCCTTCTACTTTGATCTCTCCCAATTCTTCTCTGCCTGTCTATTTCTCTCTCTCTAATCGTCTGTCTCTTTCTGCTTATCTTTAAATACCCTTCCTCTTTGCCCTTTCTCTCCCTCTCCCTCCATTTCTCCTTTCTTAATTCGTCATTTCTCCCAACTTTGCTCCATCCCTCCTATTCAGGAAGATGGAAGCTTCCGGTCTTTGAAACCTATAAAGCGTCAAGACAAAGAGAAAAAAAAGAAAAGAGAAAAAAAAAGTGTTTATTCCATCAACATAATAAAGTCATATTCCAGTTCCTCTCAACTTTGAAGACATAATGTTGTTTCTTCCCGTTTTCTTTAGCCGTCTCATTCCCTCGCGCCTCCCTCGTGTTTATCATTGTTGTTTTGGTCTGCTTCCCTCATGCATATTAAATCGAAGAATGAAGTTTACCCCTGGGACAAAAATAAGACAAGAAGAAGAAAAGAAAAACATGATAAACAAGGCGTTGAAATGCACCACTCGCCATGCAGGAAGACAAACAAACAAATGAGACGAGGTGGATGGACCACGGGAATTAATCAGTAACTGCAACTGCACCAATGTAGAGGAAACTGAATCCGACATGACTGTGATATGCATATCATTATGTAATTGCTTAAGGGCTAGAGTGGCAATTTTACGATGCACTGGCGCTTTAACGTATAATATATAACCTATAACGTATCACTATAATGTTGCACAATCTCTTGCGTCACTACGACCCTGCACGCTGTACCATCGCTAAGTCACCTCGCCAGCATACGGCAAACAAACTTGCACCGTCGCAGAATTTCTGGAAGCACCTTCGTGTGCCAGAATCCGCCTACCATCTCTTTAAACAACTTAAAAATATATCTCACAAAGTCGCAATATCCGAAGACTAATAATTTCCAAGAAAAGCAGTTATCCAAGTTTTTCAATAAATACAAGAGAGAGAGAGAGAGAGAGAGATAGATAGAGAGAGAGAGAGAGAGAGAGAGAGAGAGAGAGAGAGAGAGAGAGAGAGAGAGAGAGAGAGAGAGAGAGAAATAGAGAGAGAGAGAGAGAGAGAGAGAGAGAGAGAGAGAGAGAGAGAGAGAGAGAGAGAGAGAGAGAGAGAGAGAGAGAGAGAGAGAGAGAGAGAGAGACCTTTGGGCAAACGTTGAAATAACCAAAGCAAAGTAACAAGGTAAAGTTCCGAGTAAAAGAGAGCCTGAATCTCTCATAAACGACCAACGTCTTACGAGAAACTGCAAATATTAAGTCTTAAGTCTAATGAGAACTTCAGTCTCAAGTGAGATTTGCATCCCGCGAGACAACTTATTTACCAAACACATTTCTGCTTATGCTAATGCATGTTTGTAATTCAAAGTCTTATTAAATCGCAACGTAGATTATGTCATCCCTTTAATTACTCCAACTATTGACCATACACCCTTATAATTCAAACCACTCCGTTAACTATCCCGCCAAACTTACCTATTCTAACAAATTTCAAACAACCAGTCATCCTATCCTAATCAACCATCCTGGCAAATCATCCAATCATCCAAAACACACCAATTTTAATCCATATTTACCTGCAACATCCTCTTCATTCCGCCTACGATTTAGATCACACTAAACCCTCATCCCAAGACCAACCGACTTCAACCGATCAAAGTCCTACCACGGGAATCGCATGTCATCGAGAGAGACAACAGGACGTTTCATTTGGGGCGACACAGCAATGTCGGAAAACAGGAAAGGAAGGAAAAAGATAAATCAATATAATATAAATGATAGGATTGGGAATTATAATGGAGACTAAGAGAAGTGAGGGACAAGGAAGGAGAGGGAGAGTGCAAAGAGAACGTGAAAAAAAGAAGAGAGCAAAAGCAAGAGCAAGAAAAGAGCAAGAACGATTGAGATAAGAGAAGATAAGAGAAGAAAGAGAGAGAGAGAGCAAGAGGGAGAAAGAGAGAAAGAGAGAGAAAGAGAGAGAGAGAGAGAGAGAGAGAGAGAGAGAGAGAGAGAGAGAGAGAGAGAGAGAGAGAGAGAGAGAGAAAGAGGAGAGGAGAGAGAAGCGAAGAGTAGAGAAGAGAGAGAAGAGAAAAGTAGAGAAGAGAGCAAAAGAGAGAAGAGAAGATAGCAAAAGAGAGAATAGAAGAAAAGAGCAGACAGAGAGTGAGAGAGAGAGAGAGAGAGAGAGAGAGAGAGAGAGAGAGAGAGAGAGAGAGAGAGAGAGAGAGAGAGAGAGAGAGAGAGAGAGAGAGAGAGAAGAGGAGTAAAGATAGAGAAAGGGATAAGAGAATAGAAGAGAAAGAGAGAACACAAGAGAGAGAAAGAGAGAAAAGAAGTGAAGAGAAATAGAAAAGTGAAGAGAGGGGAAGTGAGAGAAAGAGAGAGAAGAGAAAGAAAGATACGAAAAAAGAAGAGAAGAGAAAGAAAGAGAAAAGAGAAGAGAGGGGAAGTGAGAGAAGAGAAGAGAGCAAAAGAGAGAAGAGAATAGAGCAAAAGAGAGAAGAGAAGGGAGCAAAAGAGAGAAGAAAAGATCAGAGAAAGAGAAAGAGAGAATAGAAGAAAAAATCAGAGAAAGAGAAAGAGAATAGAAGAGAAGAGAGAGAAAGACAGGAGAGAAGAGAAGAGAAGAGCAGAGAAGACAGAGAAAGAAAGAAGAGAAGATAAGATAAGAGAAAGAGAGGACACAAGAGAGAGAAAGAGAGAAGAGAAGGGAAGAGAAAGCGAAAAGTGAAGAGAGGAGAAGTGAGAGAAAGAGAGAAGAGAAGAGAGCCGTCAGAGTCTGAAAGATAGAAAAAGGCACGCAGTTATAACTTAAAACTGATGTATGCAAACTGTTCTATTCAGGTTAGAAGAGTGAGCAAAACGCCCCAATGCAAAGCTTCGTTAAAATCTTAATGGATTCTTACATCTGGCTTTACTTGGCATTCGGTTCTACTCTGGGCCGGTTAAGTGAGCCCTTGGCCGGCTGGAAGCGGACATCCGGCAAGTCGGTTATGACATTCTTTGCAGGAATAATGGCGGTTGAGATGACTGAAGTGATCGATTAAATCCTCCGACATGTACACACGCACATGCACTCCCTCATCTCTCCACACTATACACACACCGTTAGACATACGGATACACCAATAAAGAAATAACCATTCTCGGACGCAGAAACAAACACAAACGCAAACACACACACACACACACACACACACACACACACACACACACACACACACACACACACACACACACACACACAATATCTTTGATAACATTACTCAGAGTCTTCAAGAGTTAGGATACCTTTCAGTGCGACTGAAGTCAATTCATTCGAAACTTGCCCAGGATTCAGTGAGTAAACAAAAGAAATATCGAGAAAAGGACTTCCGAGTGACAAAAGAGGAACGAGCGCCACGGTAGACCTTCGGGAGAGCAAGCGGGTGCGCCGCTAAGATGGTGGGCTGCCGCAATCCCCTGGCCACGACAAGCCGGCCAATTTTCCTCTGAAAGTGAAACATTTATCACAGTAAATCTTATCTTCCCGCAGCAATGAACACGGGCCAGATGGCGAGTAGAGGGAGGGTGTCTGGTGGCGCACAGAACGCATGCGCACTCGACATTTCCAGATTCGTGTCCCTTTTCTCCGCACTCGGATCAAGAACGTCATAAGTTAATGGCGTTGTGGAACATCGCATGCGGATTCATGCGCCTCAACGCGGATTTCGCACAAGCCGGCTAGACAGGCCTATTTGGGGGAATTTGTCAAAGACGAATGGTAAAAAGAGGCCGTTTCTCTATACGTCGTATCTAAAAGCTGTAACGCTCCACAGGGTATATATATATAATTTTTCGGTTCTCCTTCGGCACTACCTTAGGGCAGTCTGACATTTTAGTGACGTCATAAAACTCGCCTCACCTCAACCCTCTTCTGAAAAGGTGTCGCGCAACGCCGTAAATGTCAGTGTGTCTTTTCCCTTGCGATCGCTTACAGCATAAAGAAATATAAGGTTGCTGTCGGCCTTTCTCTTTTCCTTTCTTTTCGTGATCTTGCTCTACCCTGGGACTTTCTGTATCTCTGTCTTTTCCATGTTTCCGTCTCTTATTTTCTAAAATATACATTTCATTCACTTTTTGGGCAGTGGAGGGGGGTTGGTACCTCTATATCTTATCTTTCTGCTTTTTTCTCTCCTTTCCTTATTATCTCTTTCCATCTCGGACTTCAACTCTGATCCCTATCTTCTGATCTTCATTTCCAATTCTATTTCCCTCTTTACTCTCTCTTCCTTCTTCCTTCTCTTTCCCTACTATATTCGTATGTTCTCCATCTCTGTGCAAAATTGTTCTCTAAATAAACCTTCCAAAGCAAAACAAAAATATCCGTTTCCGTTAACTTATACATTCCATGAAAGACACTGCCTTTATATATCTACAAGATCAGTGACGCAAAAGGATTTTTACCGACCAGATAAGCTAGCCATTTTCGGGAAGTCCTTGAGTTCGTTCCTTCAGGCATGTAGAGTTAATGTTTGTTGGATGACTCTTAAAGCAACAGAGGCTCAGCTAGATTGGACAGAGGCTTAAGCAGGTTTCCATGGAGCATTATAAAGCATGTAAATTGGTTTGCAAATAACCTTTTCAAAGCATATGATCTTTCTCCCTCTATCCATTCCTTTCGTTTATTTCAAACTCTGTCCCTCCCTCCCTCTATCGTCCTGCTGCCTCTGCTTCTCATTTTTTTCTTGTTTCCATCTCTATTTCTCTCTTGTCTTCGTCTATCTTTTTATCTGCCTGTCTCTATGTCACGTTATCATGCCTCAGAGCCTCTTTGTCTCCTGTCTCCGCCTCTCCCTCTCTTCTCCTGTCTCCTCTCTGCCCTGCTTCCACCTCTCTCTTTTTCTCTCTTTTTCTCTGTCTGTCTATAAGTGTCCGTCTCTGCTTGTCTCTCTCTCTGTCTGTCTGTCTGTCTATCTGTCTGTCTCCTTTCGTTTACACAATTTCGTTTATCCCAGACACAATGTCTCCAATATGGGAAAGGGACCAAATAATAGGAAAAGAGGAGGAGGGGGAAGTGCGAATGAGATGTAATGAAAGGGGGTAGAAGGAGAGGATGATGAACAGCTAACGAGCGTTGAGAACCTTTAGAATTTAAGATGCGTTAATGAGAACGTCAGGAAGTGCAATTCAGTGTGCATGCGTGTGCGATGCGTGCGGATTCGAATGTGCTTAATTAGCATGAAGCACATTACTAAAAAAAGTGTATATCCGTGATGGAAATTCAAGTGCAGCGGAGAAGTGCAGACACACAGAGCGGCCGACGCACAAACACAAACACCATCCCATCTTTGTGTACACACGCACAAAAGCACACGAATACGCCAACACGCAAAAGCACTAACGTTGATCACCTCCAAACAAAAGAAAATTGGAAGGCGAGAGATGGTGAATGCAAAGAAAGGGGGAGAGGGGTTTGAAGGAAAAAGGGGAGAGAGGGAGATACAAAAGAAGAGACTGAATAGAAGAGTAGAGACTGAAAAGAAGTTCGCAATTATTTATAAAAGTAAGGAAAAACTCCCATGCCAATGACACGCGGCTTTGTACTCCCTAACCCTTAGCGCTTCCCTAGACAATCAAGCCATATCCAATAAAGAGCAAAAAAAAGGAAAAAAGAATCTCCATTAAACGCGTCGGAAATTCACTGAACAGCGTATATCAACGGCCTAATGAGCGTTCGCAACGATGTGCTTGCGTCATATCTCTGTGCGGGAAAATACGCAATTACGCTCTAAGGCGGGCGCGTACCTCCGCTTCCCGGCCCCTAACCTAATCTAACCTATCCTAACTTAACCTATTCTGAGGGACATAAGGACTGTGGAATCGGCTGGAACCCACAGCGCTCTACGGCGAGGATGAGAGCTAGCCGAACGCGCCCGATACATAACCAATTTTCGTTAATTATTATATTCCTCCCCTCCCCCTTTTACACCCTCCCCTCTCCCCTCTTTCGTTGAGGCGGCCAATGCGAGCAAGAGGCGAAGTATGCAAGCGAAACATAAAACTGAATAACTTAAGGAAAATGGAACTCGACGCTCTGCAGTTTTGGAATTCCGGGCGAGTTAACGGTCGCCGATTTAAATTTTGGGAGGGAGATGACAGCGAAGATATTGTAGGAATTATCCTCTCACGCCGTGTGTCTCCTGCTTCTCTCGCATTCTGGGCGATGCTCCTGTATTTAGCTCTTGCTTTTGCCTCGCTCATTACGTGCATTTTACCTTTTTGGCAATATGTCTTCTGCTTTGTAGCTCATTTGACTGTGCGAATTACAATCGTGTTTTTCCCCCTTTTTTCTTCCCCGAGAACGTGCCCCTGACTGCATTGTCGGATTTCACGAAATCTTGAAATATATTTGGCGTTTCTGGTGCATGCTGTGTTCTACGGTCGGAAATCTAATCTCTGCGACGGAATCACAAGCGCAAACGTTGCTATTTGGACGACGCGATTGCACGAACCGCGACTCTCCGGCCGGACTGACTCAAACCGGAAAGATTGAACGTGATTTTGGTCGAGTTTGAAACGAAGGCTTTGTTTCTGTGTAGCATTCTGGTTATGCACTTAGTCTGACACACGCACAGACACGGCAAAAGCACACATACACACACACACACACACACACACACACACACACACACACACACACACACACACACACACACACACACACACACACACACACGCAAAGAAACACACACACGCACACACACACACACACACACACACACACACATAAACACAAACACATTTTCTCTCTCTCTCTCGCTCTCTCTCTCTCTCTCTCTCTCTCATTCTCCTTTTCCTGTCTCCCTTTCCAACAAATTAATGATTATTCAAAGGAACACATTATCTCCACGAGAGAAAATTCGCCAAACACAAATGCCAATAATTTGTGTATAAAAGGGTGGGTCTGGACGGAGGAAGGGGGGCGGGGGGGGGGGGGGGTCCGAAATTTCAGCATCATTATTCTTGAAATTTCGGAAGACAGATGGGCCAGATATATAGTGTAATTGTGTGTGTGATCGCGTGTTCCAGAATTTCCCCATAAATCGATGTCTGGTTTCCCCAGGTTGAGTAGATTATTTGGTTGGGAAAAGGTTGATGGTTAATGAGAGTGGTGATAGTGATGGTGGTGATTGTGGTGGTGATTGTGAAGACGGTAACGGAAATGACGGTGAATAATAGAGTAATTACAACATTACAGAAGAAAGTAATAAAAAGAAGGGAGACAGAAAAAAACAACGCAAATTTGATGAACACCAATAATAAGAATAAAATTGAAAGGGCAAGGGGCAATATCAGGAGTTGAGTGAAGACAGTGGAGCTTCTGACATTACCTTCTTGCCCTACCCTCTCCCTCCCCCTCCCCTTCCCCTAGTCTCCCCCCTCCCCTCCTCACCTTCCCATGAAACACTTACTAAGATGGAGAAGCACACCTGTTTACGACTTGCAGTGCATCCACTACATCACACCTATTGGATAACATCACCTGCTTCAAAAGGGCCTCTTCCCCCAAACAAAATAACATCTACGTTCATATTTAAGAAGTCTTTAAAGTGATAAGGGGCAAGTGTTTGCTGACAATAATTGATACCACATCACATCTCACCGCACCACACCACACCATACCATACTACATCGCACAAGAACACATACAAACATCCATGTAAACGTACAAACGAGCACACGCACACGCACACACCCACACCCACACACACACACACACACACACACACACACACACACACATACATACATACACATACACACACACACACACAGCCACACCATACCGCATCACACCACAAAACATCTCATGCGGTTAAATGCCGTGGAACTCCGGCGGACGTGGTGTGCTTGTGGATGGGAATATAAACAGCTCGACCCGAGACACAACCTCTACCCGAAGCTCTTGTCTTGATTGATAACTTGCAGCTTGCGAAATGCAGAGGCAACTTGCAGTGTCCCGTACATTCGAATAGATTTACATTACTTGCATTCATGTGTACATATTTCATTTTTATGTAGGCATACTGTACATGTACATGCCTTAAAGAGGTGCATGACACATAATTGATGCACACAGTCATATCTCCATACTAGGATATTCTTACATATCAAACAGCAGATATACCGTTCTTGCTCACTACCGACCTATCGTTATAAATCCCAATGACCAGGTAAAAAGAGGAAAACTACAATTTCCATCAGCTGAACAACAAGAAAAGTGTTCTCAGAAATGCGGAGGAAAGACAAAACCACATAAGAATGACACAAACTACTTGCTATGTTGACAGATCATGCCTCTTATGAGCCACGACGCATTTGCATATTCTGCCCTTGTTAAATTCCGCCATCTTTGTCCTCTCCCCCGGTCGCCTTTCCTCCACCTTCCTCCCCCTCCTCTCTCCCGCCTACCAGCATATGATATGACTACATGGCTCGAACACGGAGCCAACAAGATGAACAACTGTTCGTTCATGTATGTCTTACTAGTTCCCTGACCCTTTTTCTTTATTTCTTATTCTCTCTCTCTCTCTCTCTCTCTCTCTCTCTCTCTCTCTCTCTCTCTCTCTCTCTCTCTCTCTCTCTCTCTCTCTCTCTCTCTCTCTCTCTCTCTCTCTCTCTCTCTCTCTCTCTCTCTCTCTCTCTCTCTCTCTCTCTCTCTCTCTCTCTCTCTCTCTCTCTCTTTCTGGCATTACATATTTTCTTCCTTTCTATGATTTCTATGTTTCTCCATTTTAGTCTCAACTAGTTCCATTCTCATTTTATTTCTACCCAATACGCTTTCTCTTCGATCCCTCCTCTTCCCAGCTTTTATCTCTTCTTTCCTTTCCTTTGCCGTCTTCATCCATAAGCCTTTCTTCTTTTCCCCTTCATCCTCCTCGTCTCTAGTCCTCCTCCTTCTGCTCTTCCCCATTCTTCTTCTTCCTCCTCCTCCTTCATCTTCTTCACTTTCTCCTTCTTCTCCTCATTTCCTCTCTCCTATTCCTCCTGCCTCTCTTCCCATCCCTTTCCTCCTCCTCCTCCTCCTCCCCCTCTTTCCATCCCTTGTCTTCTCCTCCTCCTCCACCCTCTCTTCCCGTCCCTTTCCTCCTCCTCCCCCCATCTTTCCATCCCTTGTCTTCTCGTCGTCCTCCTCCTCCCTCTCTTCCCATCCCTTTCCTCCTCCTCACCCCCTCTTTCCATCCCTTGTCTTCTCCTACTCCTCCTCCTCCTCCCTCTCTTCCCATCCCTTTCCTCCTCCCCCCCTCTTTCCATCCTTTGTCTTCTCGTCCTACCTCCTCCTCCCTCTCTTCCCATCCCTTTCCTCCTCCTCCTCCTCCCCCCTCTTTCCATCCCTTCTCTTCTCCTCCTCCACCTCCTCCTTTCCCCCGTCGTTCATCTCCAACCTGATTACCGTGGCCCTCCTTGTCCCGTTCATCAAACAACCCTCAAAAAAACTCCTTGGAGAACCCCTCCTCGTAACCCTCTCGCTCCCTGCGCCGTCCTTTCAATCCCCGACTCAACTATGTCTCTTCAGCCGCGTCTCCAGAGGGCCCCTAGAATCTGCTACTTCGGGTACTCGTCTCTTTAGAAAGCTTGTGGATCTCACGAACGATTTCCTTTTGCAATGTAGCGTCGGAGGAATGATTTCTTGCTTTTCTTGTTAAGGCGTCTTTATTTTCTTCTTTCTTTATCCAATTTCTGTCTGTATAATGTTTGCGTTGTATGTTTCCTGTATATTTATTCGTTGTGTTGTTCTGGATGTTATCATACTTAGCAATGTTTGCCCTTATGTGAACGCCACTTGTTAGAAGGAACATCGCCTCCTTTTGAACAGGCGTTTAATGTTTATAATCTAATAGGAAATAAATCTTTGTTGTTCTACATCCGGTTATCAAATCAGAGCAGAAATTTCCCAGGGGAGAGTGATCTGAAAGACTTAGAGTCCATGTGATA
>NC_061831.1:20876035-20881035 GCF_019202785.1 Penaeus chinensis
AAGAAAAGAAGGAAGGGGACTAAAGAAATGGTGGTAAGAAGGAGAAAGAGAAAGAGGTGTAGGAGAGAATTAGAAACAAAGGCGGGAAGAAAAGGAAGAAGAGGAGAGAGGGAGGAGGGGGATGAACAAGAAGGGCAAAGAAGCGTAGAGAGGGAGGAGTTGGAAGAAGGAAAAAAGAGAAAAGGGAAGAAATTGAAAGGTAGAGGCAGAATCAAAAGAAAAAGGTGAGGGGTAAAGATACAAAGGACGAAGAGGAAAACAGTAAAGATAAGAAAAAAAAAAAAAAACGAAAAGAAATGATAGCGGGAGCAAGAAGGGGAGAAGGAAATTATAGGGTAATAATAATAAACTAAAAATGATACGATAACAAAAACAACTACTAGTATACTAATGCTACAAATAATGATGATGATAATGAGAAAGAAATGGAATAAAGAAGGAATTAATTTGAAAAAAATCAGAGGAGGAGGAAAGGAGAAATAAAAATAAAATTAATAATGTCAATAAAAATAATCTGGAGAAAGAAGAAAAAGAAGAAGAAGAAAAAGACACGCAGGAAAAAAATAAACAAAGGAGGAGGAAGAGGAAGAGGAGAGGCAGGCCGCTGAGACCTTCGTGACCAAACGCAGAACAATATAATAATTTAATGCTGAGAAATGCGTACCCTTGTTTGGCTCTTTGTTGCAACGGAGAGCTCTCACGTGTCTATGACGGCCACGAGGAGAGCGACGAACTGCCACGAAAAACTGATAACAAATGGCAATATTCATCAAAGAATAATGACTCGCCTCTCCCGTGTCCCTCTCTCCCTCTCCCTCTACCCCATCCCCCCCTTCCCCTTCCCCTTCCCATTCCCCTTCCCCTTCCCCTTCCCCTTCCCCTTCCCCTTCCCCTTCCCCTTCCCCTTCCCCTTCCCCTTCCCCTTCCCCTTCCCCTTCCCCTTCCCCTTCCCCTTCCCCTTCCCCTTCCCCTTCCCCTTCCCCTTCCCCTTCCCCTTCCCCTTCCCCTTCCCCTTCCCCTTCCCCTTCCCCTTCCCCTTCCCCTTCCCCTTCCCCTTCCCCTTCCCCTTCCCCTTCCCCTTCCCCTTCCCCTTCCCCTTCCCCTTCCCCTTCCCCTTCCCCTTCCCCTTCCCCTTCCCCTTCCCCTTCCCCTTCCCCTTCCCCTTCCCCTTCCCCTTCCCCTTCCCCTTCCCCTTCCCCTTCCCCTTCCCCTTCCCCTTCCCCTTCCCCTTCCCCTTCCCCTTCCCCTTCCCCTTCCCCTTCCCCTTCCCCTTCCCCTTCCCCTTCCCCTTCCCCTTCCCCTTCCCCTTCCCCTTCCCCTTCCCCTTCCCCTTCCCCTTCCCCTTCCCCTTCCCCTTCCCCTTCCCCTTCCCCTTCCCCTTCCCCTTCCCCTTCCCCTTCCCCTTCCCCTTCCCCTTCCCCTTCCCCTTCCCCTTCCCCTTCCCCTTCCCCTTCCCCTTCCCCTTCCCCTTCCCCTTCCCCTTCCCCTTCCCCTTCCCCTTCCCCTTCCCCTTCCCCTTCCCCTTCCCCTTCCCCTTCCCCTTCCCCTTCCCCTTCCCCTTCCCCTTCCCCTTCCCCTTCCCCTTCCCCTTCCCCTTCCCCTTCCCCTTCCCCTTCCCCTTCCCCTTCCCCTTCCCCTTCCCCTTCCCCTTCCCCTTCCCCTTCCCCTTCCCCTTCCCCTTCCCCTTCCCCTTCCCCTTCCCCTTCCCCTTCCCCTTCCCCTTCCCCTTCCCCTTCCCCTTCCCCTTCCCCTTCCCCTTCCCCTTCCCCTTCCCCTTCCCCTTCCCCTTCCCCTTCCCCTTCCCCTTCCCCTTCCCCTTCCCCTTCCCCTTCCCCTTCCCCTTCCCCTTCCCCTTCCCCTTCCCCTTCCCCTTCCCCTTCCCCTTCCCCTTCCCCTTCCCCTTCCCCTTCCCCTTCCCCTTCCCCTTCCCCTTCCCCTTCCCCTTCCCCTTCCCCTTCCCCTTCCCCTTCCCCTTCCCCTTCCCCTTCCCCTTCCCCTTCCCCTTCCCCTTCCCCTTCCCCTTCCCCTTCCCCTTCCCCTTCCCCTTCCCCTTCCCCTTCCCCTTCCCCTTCCCCTTCCCCTTCCCCTTCCCCTTCCCCTTCCCCTTCCCCTTCCCCTTCCCCTTCCCCTTCCCCTTCCCCTTCCCCTTCCCCTTCCCCTTCCCCTTCCCCTTCCCCTTCCCCTTCCCCTTCCCCTTCCCCTTCCCCTTCCCCTTCCCCTTCCCCTTCCCCTTCCCCTTCCCCTTCCCCTTCCCCTTCCCCTTCCCCTTCCCCTTCCCCTTCCCCTTCCCCTTCCCCTTCCCCTTCCCCTTCCCCTTCCCCTTCCCCTTCCCCTTCCCCTTCCCCTTCCCCTTCCCCTTCCCCTTCCCCTTCCCCTTCCCCTTCCCCTTCCCCTTCCCCTTCCCCTTCCCTCACCAAGCAGCCCAGCGCGCGTGACAACTTCCGTTACGCTACAAACAAAATTTCCCCCCCCCCCTCCATTTACCCCTTCCGCCCTCGCCCACCCGGAAGTCCTTGCGAGAAGAATTAAGGTGTTTTAGATTTACGAAAAAGGAAAAAAAAGATAGTGAGTAAGCCCTACCCCCTCCCCCTCCCCCCCACCTCTAGGCATGAGTCATGGCGGAAGAGCGTGAATTTGTCACGTGATTATCGCAGGGCGGATGTGATGCAGAGGGGACGCGATGTGCTGAGATTTTTATTAAAAATTAGACATGTTCAAGCAAACTGAGATTGATTTCGGGGCGTGTTGAAAATTGAAAAATTCAATTACACTGGCTTCTCTGCCAAGGGTAATTTCTACTATTACTTCTACTACTAATACTAATACTATTACTGCCATAAAACTGCCACGGCTACTTTTACTATTTCTACTGCTATTGCTATTTTTGGAACTACTACTACCTACTACTGCTATCACTACACTACCGATGCTACTGCATGCATTTATGCATATATGTGCATATGCATGTATGTAAATATATATGCATGTAACTATCCATATACAGATGTGTTCGTGTGAGCTTCATAAGAAAATCCCTTATTCATAAATTCGCTAGAGTGACCCCCCCCCCCCCCCCCCAGGTAATATCCACCACGTCCCTGAATAAGATTCCGGTGACATTCAAATCAGCGATGACATGACTCACTCCTCATTCATTTCGCCAATAATATCAATCTCATCTGCTTGCATTACACTATTTTTTTTTTTTTTTTTTTTTATATGAGGATGCTTTAATTCCCGGTAAAATTTACACTTCAAATACACACGATTTTATTTAAGTGAATATGGACTTTCCTGTGTCAAATATCATAGCAATCTATCTCTCACTGAAAATTCATTAATCAGAAATCTAATTGACAGTCGATGTCGCAGGAAAAGGATTATTTTGTTTTAATTTACAGAAACGTATTAATCGCTATCTACTTTAGCTAAACGACAGTGTGATAGAAATGACGAAATTATCATCCCAGTTAAAAGTCAAAGGTCTTCAGAATTTCTAGAATATTCAGTGAAATCGCTTCAAAGGGTAATGTAAAAGAATAAAAGAGATTGCCATAAAAGCGGGAATTACAACGAAAATAAGAGTTCCTTTCAAAATGAATAATCATAAATTTATATAATAAGGATTCAGAAAAAAAGTATAGCAAAGCGAACTGTAAAAAGAAAAGAGAGAAAAACAAAATAAAAAAACAAAATAAAAAAAATGCAAATTCTAAAACACCATCCGTCTCTGTTGTTGCAAGAAGCCAGAAGGTTCTCGCGGCGCTCGCTCACCTTCCAGACACTCGGCCACCTGTCTGCCGAAGAACTCTTGAATCTCCTTCGCCTGCTCGCAATCCGCACGCCACGCACGCCACGCCGCCAGGCTTTGCTCGGATGGGTTTTGGAGTGTTTTTTTCTATTTATTTCCGGATTTTGTTTGTGTGGTGTTTGGGATTCGTTGTTGTTGTTGTTGTTTGCGGTACTTCTCTAAATGTTTGTGTGTTTTTTTTCCGATTTGCTTATCTTGCCTTTCTGTTATTTCGTGTTTTTTTTTCTTTGTGTTTCTCTTCCCCCCTCTTTCTTCCTTTCTATCCTCTCCCTGTCTCCCTTCTCCCCTCTCTCTTACACTTTCTCGTCCTTTCTTTCCCTACCTCCCTCCCTCCCTCATCTTTCTTTCTCTCCCTCTCTCTCTATTTCTCTCTCTTTCTCTCTCTCTCTCTCTCTCTCTCTCTCTCTCTCTCTCTCTCTCTCTCTCTCTCTCTCTCTCTCTCTCTCCGTCAACTCCCCCCACTATCTGTCTGTCTGCCTGTCTCTCTGCCTGTCTGTCTGCCTGTCTGTCTGTCTATCTGCCTCCCTCTTCTATTTTCACCCTCTCCTCCATCACTTTGCGTCTCCCAGTGTCTGCAGACCGGCAGTGCTACCAACGAGCGACCACCGACGCCGCAGCTAATCACGGGGCAACACTGCAGCGCGGAGAATTGAGGAGAGACGAGTGAATTCCAATGGGGAGAATTCAATTTTATTCTGTCACTTCCAAAGCGATTGTTTTGGTGTGATAACCGATCTTCACTTGTTTGGGTTAACTCTTATTTCCTTTGTTTATGGTTTGTTTCTCATATTCTTTCATCTTTATGTTTCACGTCCTCTTATTTATTTATTTTTATTATTTGTTTGCCGTTTAGCGTTTCTTTAGCCGTTTTTTTTATCATCCTCTTTTTTCTCTCTCTTTTCTTCAAACTCCTTCTTTTTCCTTTTCTTTCCTTAACATTTCCCTCGCCTTTTAATTTATTTATTGTTCCCTTACTCTCGTTTTCTCCTCTCTCGTTCTTTTTCCTTTCTGCTTCCTTTTCTCCTTTACATATATCCTTAAATTTTCTTACCTCTCATTTCTCTTTCACAATTTTCTACCTTCACTTCAAATTGCTTTTCATCTTTCCTCTACTCTTTCTTTCTTTTTCACCTTCTAATCTCTTTCTCCATTTTCCAACACTTCGCTCATCCTCTCCTTTCCCTGATGA
>NC_061831.1:20896035-20898535 GCF_019202785.1 Penaeus chinensis
ATATAGGCAATAGCAGACTCTGTAAAAAGTATTACGCAACCTGTAATCAGATGGTCCAGGAGCGTGATGATAGAAAGGAGAGGGAGGAAAAGAAAGGAAGGAAGGAAGGAAGGAAGGAAGGAAGGAGGGAAAGGAAGGAGGAAAGGAAGGAAGGTGGGAGGGAAGGAAGGAAGGAATGAAGGAAGGAAGGAGGGAAAGCAGGAAGGAAGGAAGGAAGGAAGGAAGGAAGGAAGGAAGGAAGGAAGGAAGAAAGGAAGGAGGGAAGGAAGAATGGAAAGAGGGAGAGGAGGGAAGGAAGAAAAGAAGAAGGAAGGGAAGGAGGGAAGGAAGGAAGGAAGGAAGGAAGAAAGAGAGAAGGAGAAAATAGAGAAGAAGAACAGGAGGAGGAAGTGGATAAAGAACACTTGGAAATTTCTTTTCTTCATATCTTCCTACTCCTTTTCCCTATTTTTTCCTTCCCTCCCTCTCACAGCGTTTCCCCTTCCTTCCTCCGCCTTCTCCTCATTCCCTCCATTATTCTTCTTTCTCCCGTCTCTCCTTCCAAATTTTCATCCAACCTCCCCCTCCTTCCTCTCACACTTCTTTCCTACCTCCTTTCTCCTCCCACCTCCATTATCCTTCTTTTTTTCCTTCCTCCTTCCTCTTTCCCGTCCATCCCTTTCGTCTGCTTCTTTCCACTCCTTTCATCACCCTTTCCCCTTTCCTTCCATCCCAAGTCCCTCCTTCCTCAACCCTTCCCCATCCCCCACACCTTCCCTTACCTCTTCCCCCCTTCCTTCCCTCCCATTCCCTATTTTCTTTCCTCTTCTTACTCCCATTTCCACATCTTCCGTTCCCCTCAACTTCCCCCATCCCCCCTTCTTTCTCCCCCTCTCCTACATCTACATCGTTCCTTTCATCCTTTCCTTCTCTCATTCCTCCTCTTTCTTCCTTCTTCCTCTCCCTCCACATCGTCCCTTTTATCCTTTCCTTCCCTCCTTCCTCATTTCTTTCCCTCCTTCCTCTTTCTTCCTTTCTTTCCCTCCTTTCTCCTTTCCTTCCCTCCTTCCTCTTTCTTCCTTTCCTTCCCTCCTTCCTCCTGCTTCCTTTCTTTCCCTCCTTTGTCCTTCCTCCTTTCCTTCCCTCCTTCCTCCTTCTTCCTTTCCTTCCCTCCTTCCTCCACTTTCCCTGTTTCCTTCTTCCTCCCCTTTGCCTGTTTCCTCCTTCCTCCTCGGATAATTAAAACACACTCGCCTTCGACCGCAACGGCATAAACCGCTCACACAGAAATCGGCTTGACGGGAACGTCGATAACACAACACGTAAATAAAATACTCCGACTTGACAATCCGTTTCTTTGACAACCCGCTTTTTTTTTTCTTTTTTTGCAGCTTACTTCTTAGACAATCTGCTTTTTTGACAGCCCGTTCTTGACAGGCCTTTCTTTTACCAGCGGGGATTCAGTGGTGGTGATGGAGACAGGACGATACGGCGGTGATGAAATGGTGGTGAATAATGTTACCAACGGGCAATGGTAGTTGGCTGTGGTGGTTCAAATTCAAGATCAAAAGCACCTTTTCCGTAATTACAAGGGTTTTTAATTTTACATAAATGGTAATTATATTTTAAATTATCCTGTTACTTGATAATATAAAAAAGCTTAAACAATTTCCAGTACATATTTAGAAAAAAATTATAACAAAGCATTAATTTCATATAAAGCTGAAATACAGTGTTTGGCCTGATGTTTAAACACCTGTTATTATGGATAATTTGAGAGCTGTTCTTTTAATTCTGTTATGAAGGTCAGTTTAGACATATTTATAATGTTATGCGATGACACTGATACTGATGAGAATGACAAAGAAGAAAAACTTTGATGAATGGTAGTAGGACAATAAAGGTGATGGGGATAATGATGATGAATTATTTGATTACGATACTGGTGATGGTGACAATGATAATGACAAGGTGATGCTGAAGAAAGTGACACAATAACCCAAACTAAACTAATATAGCAACACCCAAACAAACAGACCCACTAACAAATAAAAACACAAACCAATTAAAATGACAAGGAGACAAAGACAACCTCAACGCCTGATATTACAGTAAATACACGAGGCTCTAATTACACCATGCAATGACGTCACCAATGTCGCCGCTGCTTATGCCCCGAAGACGGTGATTCATAGTGACGCGAGGACACACCACAGGATGATTGTCATTAACCAGTACATAATTACCTTAATGAGGTGATTATCTGCCCATCTGGGGTTTTAGGAATTCCTGTGAAATAATTCATTCATTGTGGATGTTCTTGTGGTTTGAATGACCGCCTTGTCTTGTTTTACCATTCTTGAATTTCTTTGTAATGTAACGAGTAACAAATAAAAACTGATAATGGTGATGATTGTGATGACAAATGACATAGATGATTATGACCACTGTTTTTCATCACCATCACAATACACATTATTATTGATATCATCAGTCTCCCCGTTGTTATTGTGATTATTAA
>NC_061831.1:20911035-20916035 GCF_019202785.1 Penaeus chinensis
TGCGTGTTTTCAACCCTCTGAGCACGCACATACTTTATATATTATCCTTATTGCTGGATGTGACAAGAGATGGCGGGGGACGTATCTGGGAGAGGGAGACAGGGGAGGCTTTCGAACAGCTGACCAATTTTGCTCCTGAGGTTACTGGGTATTGTGCGCACACAGTAACACAAATAAACACACCACATAAATACATACACACATTTTTATATAAACATATCTATATCTATACATATATACGTATGCATATGAATATATGTATATATATGATTATATATGTGTGTGTGTACATATATTATATATATACATATATATATATATATATATATATATATATATATATATATATATATATATATATATATATGCACACTCATATATACATGTGATACACACACACACACACACACACACACACACACACACACACACACACACACACACACACACACACACACACACACACACACACACACACATATATATTTATATATCTACCTATCTATCTTTTTATCTATATACACACACACACACACATATATGCATATGCATATACACATATATATATATGTGTGATTGTGTGGTGTATGAACATGCATGCGTGCGCGCGTGTGTGTCTGTATAAAGACGAATCCCAAAGCATCTTTCGTGCCGAAAACAAAGCGATTTCTTCTCGGACGCAAAAGCTTCCTTGTTTTTCTTCCTGTGTGACTGCGGATTCATTGCGTCATCCGAAGACGAGGTGAAGGAATAACTTGATTCCTCTTCACTCGATGACGACGCTGGACGGAGTGATTGGGCAAACACGGTAAGTACGGAGGCGCGGGGATCGTTCGGTGGGCTCGTTGCTTCCATCAACACGTTAGACGCTCGTGTAAACTGTTTGGAAAGTTTTTAGTCAATGTTTTCGTCTTTTTTTTTCCGGGTAGATGAGTGTATTTACTGTCGAGCTGTTCCTGGTGTATAGAACAGTTGCTGCAATATAAATGTATCACAACTTCTTAAGGAAAAAGGAGAGGAGGCTAGTAAGTGTTCTGAAATAGTTGTTCATTATTTAATTCCAAAATACTTAATAGCAGCATATGGACGTTTTTTACTCTGATTTTATTTTCTCACCAAGAGAGGTATTGGGCAAAGGATCAAAAGCACGACGAGTGGTGAATGAATGGAAAATCTGAATCTCGGTGAATGGCCTTCATGTTTCGCTTCATATTTCCCACTAAATGCTCGAATCTTTGAATTTTCTATGATGTGGATACGTAAAACCATTCATCCGGGTATTCACTTTTATCCTTAGTATCCCACAGACACCCGGCGTATCCATTTTTCAAAAAATCCTCCATACTTAAACCCCAGGATAACAGACATCCTACAAGAAGTGCCTGTGTAGGAAGAGTGACCTCCCGGACAGGGTCTGGTGTCGCTCCTCCTCCTCCTCCCGTGTCCCCCCTCTTCCCTCCTCCTTCCCTTCCTCCCTCCTCCCTCCTCCCTCCCTCCTTCCGTCCCTCCTCCCTTCCTCTCACCTCCTTCCCTTCCCCTTCTCCTCCCCCTTGCTCAAGTCACCATCCACTTACTCACCACCTCGCCCGGACTCATTTACTCGCCCATTCATGAAGTTCTGGCCTGCTCTCCTCGCCCTCATCACGCCCATTCTGACACATCCTCGTCCCTTCCCTCTCACTCTCTCCCGTATTAACTAAGGTATATTCCCGAACACGCCCGGGAATGCTAATAACGCCCCTAATGTTACAAAGTTGCAGGCGCGAACCCGGCCTCGAGCTGGAGTCGAGGGCTTCGCTGCGCAGTCGACGAAGGCCAGGGCGGCGCGAGGACCGGCACTTGCAGGCTCACGTCGTTGGCATGGGAGGCAACCTGGGTTTTGTTTAGGAATGTACATAGATATATGCTTACATACACGGATGTATGTATGTATGAGTGTATGCACGCACACACACACACACACACACACACACACAATGACTCATACGCGTCCGCCTTTCTTTCTCATGTCCACACATAACTCCTTTGCCTTTTGTCATGTTAACTGTCACATAATGATGCTAGGATATAGACAAACAAACACATGTATTTATTCAGATAGATGATAGACTGATAAACAGAGATGTAAGTTATACATTTTAAGGCAACAGAGACATACAGACACATTACCAAACAAGGAAATATAACATTGCAAGAAAAAATAGGATGTAGACAGAGAGACCTGTAAATACACAGACAGACAGTCGATATATAAATTTAGACAGATAGTAAAATATATATATATATATATATATATATATATATATATATATATATATATATAACACTTCTCTTATAATGTGATATACCAACACAAACATACAAACAATACGCAAACACACATAACAAAATATAAAACGTAGCAAGATGTAAACAAAAAAATCTCTTACACCACATCCCCCCCCTCCCCATCCTACCCGGCCAGCTGGCTCTCCTCTCTGCTTACTTCATCAGGACTCGACGCACTCGCACTCACGTCCTCGACTCCTCGTGCGAACACATGCCCACGAAAGACAAAGAGGTATGGAGGATATGCTTTGGATTTTGATAATAACAGCGTGCGTCAATAACAACAACGACCAAAAAGAAGAAACAGAAATTTACATTCCCAAAGGCACGAACAAACGTAGGGACACTCATCCCACGGTGTCTATGGGGTCATTGGTATTACGGCGAAGCAATGAAGCGCATTTGTAGATGAAGATGCGTGTTGCTTATGAGTCATGTTGGCTCAGCTGATTTAACCAACAGTGGAGACAGGAGAGGGAAGGAGAGGGAGAGGGAGAGGGAGAGGGAGAGGAAGAGGGAGGGAAGGAAAGAGGGACACACACATACTATGTATGTATGTATGTATATATATATTATATATATTATATATATATATATATATATATATATATATATATATATATATATATATATATATATATATATATTATATATAATATATATACATATACATAATATATATATGCGCACGCGCGGGGTTATGGCATAGTTGCGACGGCAACCCGGGTACCCTGAACCATCTAATTCAGGGGTAAACCACCTAGCAAGCTACATGGGCTTGTAGCTGTATATACACATATATGTGTGTGTGCGTATGCGCGTCCGTGCGTGCGTGTGGGTGTTTTTTTTATTTATGGGCTCGCTAAAGATTTCCCCTGACACACTTCCGCTTATCCTAGGAGGCCGAAATTTCACGTGCATCAAGATACACATCTGTTAGGTCAAGTGTTGATTTCCAGTCCCTAAATCATAACATGTTTTCTGCTATAGCGGGACTTGTAGAAGTCCGTAGGTTGCGTTTGAAGCCATGAAGTGACTTCAGAAATCAGTCTCATCATCTTGGAAACGTTTGCCCTTCAAAAATGACTTCATGGACGGAATGAGCTGAAAGTCAGATAAAGCAAGGTCAGGAGAATAAGTAGAATGAGGACGAGCGTCGGAGCCACAGGATCGTGCTTCCATCTGGGCAATGTGAGAACTGCGAACAGGGGCGTTGTCTTGTAAGAAGCGGACGCCTTTTGTCAACATTCCACGCCTCTTATTTTTTTTTTTTTATTTCCTCCCGCAATTTCTGAGGAAGTAAAGCGTGATCGTATTACCTTTTGCCAGGAAATCCATCATCACTACTCCATGCTGGTCCCAAAAAGACTGAGCATGGCCTGGCCTGCCGAGGGTGACACGTGCCTTTTTAGGGTTGGTGAGTCGAAGTGTTTTGACTGGGCCTTAGTTTCTGAATTATAGTGATGTACTCCTGTCTCATCCTGCGTCAAAAATGTCCTGGTTTTCTTGGTACATGGCTAGAAGAGCCATGAAACAGTGGACTCGTCCCTGCTTCTGGAAAGGTGTGAGTAGCCCGGGAACCCATCGAGCAGATAACTTCTGCATATGAAGATTTTCATGAATGATCTTATCCACAGACCCAACATTAATCTTGACATCTTGGGCTAGCTGACGAACAGTAATACGATGATCTAAAATGGCAGTCTCCACTTGATGGATAGTGGCAGACTGGGGTTGCCCTGGAATAAGAGCTATTTCCAAAGATCTCCGACCACACCTGAATTGGAGAAGCCAATATTTAACATGATGGGGCATCCTCCCTATAAGTTGCTTTCATATCACTGAAGGTCTCTTGTGGTGTGCGGCCATTCTAGTGTAAAAACAGATACTCCACTGGTTCCCATTTCCACTGACCCTTCACCGCTGTAACAGAAAGCATGTTATGAGTTAAGGACTGAAAATCAACACATGACATATAGATGTGTATCATTATGTATGTGAAATTTCAGCCTCCTAGGATAAGCGGAAGTGGGTTAGGGGAAGTATTTAATGAGTGCCCCTCGTATAAATGAAGAGAGAGGAGAGAGATTGTGAAAAAAAAAACGACAAAGAGTTGAAGAGAGCGTAGGAAAGGTTCTCACGCTGCAACGTTGCAAGAGGCGAGAAAGGTAAACAAACACCAAGGTTAAGGATGACAGTATAGCACTTATACTCTGCTTTAGATTTTTCACGTTATGTCAAATATTTATGAGAGTGTGTTTGTGTATTTGTGTTTGTGTGTATGTGTACGCGCCCGCATGTATGTTCTATAGTTTAATAGTTTTATACATGACTTTCTTCCCTCTATATTACTCTCTTCCCTTTGGCCTCTACCTAACTTTTTACCATAAACCGCGATACTGAACAGACTTAAGACCGACACTAATGAGAGTTTTGGTCGGTAGTACAGTTTGTACTGAAAGGGGAATACTGCCAAGATTTATGTTTATTTGGTTTTATCAATTTAAGTAACACATTGATTAACACATTATGTATACGCTGGTGGGTCTTTATATCAACGGTCCGTGATTCTTTTGTAAAGACCTTTGAATTCTGAGTCCGCTCGCTTTAATTGAGGATCCTATCCCCCCGAAACTCTTTCTTCCAGTCCGTTACCTCCAAGACGGTCTCCA
>NC_061831.1:20923535-20931035 GCF_019202785.1 Penaeus chinensis
TATTGTAAATACAATACAAAAAGCTCTTCCTCCTCGGAAACCCACCGCTTCAGTAGTCCGCACGCCATATTAACTAAACGCCCACTTCCGGTGCGTTTACCCGCTTTGGTAATCACCTTTTCCAGGTATTTAGGAACAAGCGATCTGTGTGACGATCTTTTCCGCTCTCGAGCACTGTGGTTGACAACGAAATAAAAACGCTAGATTTACAACCACTTCGATCTACGTTGGTTATTAGTGCGGCGAGACACGTGTGTAAATAACAGGGAACTTTGGCGCACACCGTGTTGCGGATTATCTGCGCTGTGTTTGTCAACCACGCATTAGCAGTCAATAATTGAAGTACGCCTATCAGTATTTGCAATGTAGCTTCACTACCTGTCAGTTACAACTCCTAGTCTGCTGCATAACACATGGCCTAAACAAAGGGATAGAGCAACAAAGGCCAGAACATGAAAAATCAATGGCCTCTGTTTACTGAATCCATTCTTGATATTGAAAACGTCAGAAATCTTGATATTCTGATTCTGAATTTTGCGAAAAGTAAACAATGGAAATAAATAAAAATTAGCAGACTGTCCTGCATAAAAGCTGAGGAGTCAAGCGTGACTAAGATTGATCGGGTTACATGACATCAACGCGTGACCGCAGTGTGAAGATAATGAAGTCCAGCGCAAGTGTGTATTTGACACTGTGGTTATACGACTTTTATTATCATTCTCTTTCTCCCCCTATTCTCTTTCTCTCCATCTCTAGCTCCCTTTCCTTCATGATCCTCCCTTTATCCTTTATATGTTGTCTCTGTGCCTTCTCTCCCCCTATTCTCGTCGTCTCTTTATAACTCAATACGCAGAAAGAAAAGCAAAAAACGTATATGTATTTGCGTCAGTTGGCTACAGTCTTCGTACACACACAAGTTCCAGACTAATACTGTAAATATACAAAACAAGATTGAGGACACTCGCACTTCTAGTCCTTTTATTAACAACGATTCTCTTCCATGTCATCCTCCCTCTTACTCTTTCCAATTCTTCCTCCTCCTCCCTCATTTCATTTGCTCCTCTTCCTTCCTCCCTCCCTGTCTTCTACCTTGATAATCCTCTTCCACTACCTCCTCCTTCTCCCCTATCCTCCCTCCTCCCACTTCCGTCTTCTCCCTCTTTCTACTTCCTTCTCCTCCTCCCTCCTTCCATTTGTCCCTCTTCCTCCCTCCTTCCCTAGTCCCCATACCCTACCTTGCTAACCGCCTTCCACTTCCTCACCCCTCCTTCCTTTTCCCCCTGCTTCTCCCTCCTTCCATCTGCCCCTCTTCCTCCCTCCTTCCATCTGCTCCTCTTCCTCCCTCCTTCCCCTTCTCTCTAGTCCCCGTATCCTACCTTGCTGATCCCCTTCCATCCGGCCTCTCGGTCATGTCTTCGCCAACATCTATTCCATTTCGTAAACTGCAATTAGGATCCGCCAATGTCAATTATTCCCGGACTATTCCCGTCTCTCCTGGCGTATCCTCTTGTTTTCTCTCTAATTCCTAAGTTTCCCTTCTCCCTCTCTCCATCGTTCTCTGTTCTCCTCTTTCCTTTGTTCGCCAGTTGGGGTTTTGGCGCTTTCTCCCGGCTTTTATTTCGTTCTCTATCTGCCTGTCTATCTATTCATTTATCTTCTGTCGGTGGATCTCTCTGACGTCATTTGTTATCAATATTTTTTCATGTCTTTGTATATTCTTTTTGGTCTAATCATACGTCAAAATTACAATCATACACCGACGTAAATTCATGTGTGTAAGCACATATGCACACAGCGTGCAAATATATATGTGTGTGTGTTAATCCATATGTAAATATTCATATCTATATCTATCTATCTATCTATATATATGTATGTATGTAAACACACACACACACACACACACACACACACACACACACACACACACACACACACACACATATATATATATGCATATATATATATATATATATATATATATATATATATATATATATATATATATATATATATGTGTGTGTGTGTGTGTGTGTGTGTGTGTGTGTGTGTGTGTGTGTGTGTGTGCACACACACACACACACACACACACACATATATATATATGCATATATATATATATATATATATATATATATATATATATATATATGTGTGTGTGTGTGTGTGTGTGTGTGTGTGTGTGTGTGTGTGTGTGTGTGTGCACACACACACACACACACACACACACACACACACACACACATATATATATATGCATATATATATATATATATATATATATATATATATATATATGTGTGTGTGTGTGTGTGTGTGTGTGTGTGTGTGTGTGTGTGTGTGTGTGTATACATATATATACATATATATACATACATACACATACACACACACACACACACACACACACACACACACACACACACACACACACACACACACACACACACACACACATACACACACACACACACACACACATATATATATGTATATATATATATATATATATATATATATATATATATATATATATATATATATATATGTGTGTGTGTGTGTGTGTGTGTGTGTGTGTGTGTGTGTGTGTGTGTGTGTGTGTGTGTGTGTATGTATATATATATGTATATATATGTATATATATATATATATATATATATATATATATATATATATATATATATATATATATATATATATATATATATGTGTGTGTGTGTACACACACACACACACATACAAATGTCTACCTTTCACACACACACACAATTTCATTTCCTAACAAAGTGCCTTATATCATATTTCCATTTAGCTTAATGTACGCAATACTCAGAACACATAAATAATGTAAAAAACAAAACAAAACAAAACAAAAAAAAAACTCGGTAAAGTATAAGCGCATATCATACTTCGCCCAAAAACACTGAACCTACTATAATATTCTAACCAATACCTTAGTCGCTCACAACGACGACTGTCCCTGTGAAAATGCCTCAAACAAAGGAAGCACGAGATATATATCGAGAAAATGGTCCTGAATTGCTTACATTTATCAACTACGAAATCAATTTCCTGAATCAATCCCTCCAGTTATATCTCTCATTTGTATCCCTTTTCGTTTTTCGGAATTGTAACTTTTGGCAAGGCCCAAAAACGTGATTATATTTTGGTTCTTCTGTGTTCTTGTTGGTCATTTCTTTGTCACTGTCCTATTTGTTTGTCTGTTTCTCTGTCCGTGCGTCAGTAACTCGGCCAATCAGTCAGCTAGGTTTCAGTTAATTAGTTTCTTTTTCTGTCTAATTCACTCCCACCATCCTTCTCATTATCTGACTTTTTGCTTCGTTCTCGTCCGTTCCTCTTGAAACGCCTTCCTTCCCTACGTTTCTTCCACTCTCATTCTCTTCTTTCCCTTCCACCGTTCCTTTATTCCTATCTCTGTCTGTCTGTCTGTCTGTCTGTGTGTGTCTGTCTGTCTGTCTGTCTGTCTGTCTGTCTGTCTGTCTGTCTGTCTGTCTGTCTGTCTGTCTGTCTGTCTGTCTGTCTGTCTGCCTGTCTGCCTCCCCCTCTTTCTAATTCCCCCTCTCTCTCTCACTTCTCCCTCCCTCCTTCCCTCTCTCTCTCTCTCTCTCTCTCTCTCTCTCTCTCTCTCTCTCTCTCTCTCTCTCTCTCTCTCTCTCTCTCTCTCTCTCTCTCTCTTTCTCTCCCTCTCTCCTTCTCTCCCTCTCTCCTTCTCTCCCTATCCATCCCTCCTGTCTCCCTCTCTCTTTCCCCACTGCCCTCCCTCCCTTCTCCCCGTCCCCCATTTCTCCGGCAAGTGGAGCGGAGAGCGAGGAGGAAAGACGGAGCAACAGGCCGTGCTTCCTCCTTCACGGGCGATGTTTGTGATCGCCGTCCGCCCACGTCACGGAATCGCTACTCTGCGCCTCCCCACGAATCTCTGAGGAAATATTAAGGCGGGGAGAAGGAGTGAGAAGAGACAGAAGGGAGAAAAGGATGTGGAGAATTAATGTGAAAGTATAATTCTGTACACACGTAAGCAAACGAAAGGTACAGGATACTACATAATAAACACATTTAGAAGATATGCGCATACATACAAACACACACACACACCCACACACACACCCGGACAAACCCAGGCACACAATAAGGATGCCTGAGTAAACAACCAAACAACGTTTCTCTTTCAAGGGCTGAGGAATGACGCATGACAGCCCACAATCATCGTGCATGACACAGCCCTGTCATGAAGGGGAGAACCAGAGGAAGCGAAGACACGAGGAAAGAGATAAAGGAAGAGAAGTAGGTGAAGCAAGTATGATATAAGGAAGTGAATAATAGAAAGTTATTACATGCGATGACAAAGACAGGAAGGGGGAAGGGGAGCAAAGGGAGGAAAAGAGGGAGGGAGGGGGGAGGGAGAGGGGCCGAGGCACGGGAGAAGGAACAAGGATGGACGGAGAGTACAGACAGCAGGATGAAGGAAATGAGGAGGAGCAATGAAGGAGAGGGTTTGAGAAGAGTTAAGAGAAGAGGGAAAAGGGTTGAAGGAAGAGGCACAGGAAGTGAGGATACAAAAAGGAGATACGGAGATAGGAAGGAAGAACAAAGGGAAGGTACGAATTTCGGGAGGAGAGAGGAAGGAAGGAGGGGAAGGGGTGAGAGGGGCTGGGGAGGGGAGGTGAAGGGAGGGAAACAAGGCTGGAGGGAGTGATGAGAGAAAGAAGAAAAATAATGGAGAAAAGAAGGGAGAAGGGAGAAGTTTGGTGGAGGGGAAAAGAGGGGGGGGGAGAGGGTGAAGGTGGGTAGAGTAGTTGATAAGAATCGGATGAAGAATTCTAGTCCATGATAACAATGACTTTACTGTTATAAGTTTATACAGAACTAGTGGTAGTAGTAATACTAGCAACAACATAGTCGCAGTAGCAGTAGTAGTAGTACTCCGTCTTGTCTTGGGAAAGGAAAAGTGATGATGATGATAGTAGTAGTAATAGCAGTAGTAAATCCAATAATAATTACAATAGCAACAACAGCAGTAGTAGTAGTAACCGTACTTGTAGTTGTGGTAATAGTAGCAGCAGTAGCAATAGTATCAATTGTAATAGTGGTTATGTTGGTGGTGGTGATGACGAGGACGATGACAATAATAAAATAACAAAAACACTAATGGTAATTCTAATAACAATAGCAGCAGCAGCAGCAGTAGTAGTAGTAGTAGTAGTAGTAGTAGTAGTAGTAGTAGTAGTAGTAGTGGTAGCAGTAGTAATAGTAATAGTAATTGTAGTTGTAGTAACAGTAGTTGCAGTAGTAGTAGTAATGATAATGGTAGGAATAGCAGTAGCTGTGAGAGTAATAGTGATATTAGTAGTAGCAGCAGTAGTAGTAGTAATCGTACTTGGGGTTGTGGTAATATCAATATTAATAGTAGTAATCACATGAAGCTGTAGTAGCAGTAGTAGCAATAATAGTAAATATAATAATAATAATAATAATAATGATGATGCTAATGACAATAACAACAACAGAACAGCAACAATGAAATGATAATATAAAATGATAATGATCAAAAATAGTTTTACCAGTTGACAACACCAATACCAATTAACACAGTTAATTGATATTGAACAAAATAGTAAACATATATTTTCGCAATGCTTCGCCTAATACAAGGGTACATCATTTAAAGTAACGGTAATGAAAACACGACATTTGAAAAAAGAAAAGAAAAAAAAAAAATTACACAAGTAAAACAAACCATAAAAAAACAATCAAACAAGGAAACATCAAGCAAGAAAATAAGTAAACAAGCAAAAACACAAACAAAAAGCAAACAAAACGGACAACTGAAAAGTCAAAAACTTATAAACAAAATAACGAACAAACAAATAAACAAAGAAGCAAATACACACAGAAAAAAAAACCCCTCGCACGAATCAAGTTAAAATCACAACGAAAACGGCGAGTTCTTTTCCAAATGGAGTCCGCGCTGCCCGACCAATCACTCGTTCAGATGCATTTTCATTCATATAAAAAATAGAACCAGGACGATATATGCTGCACGGGAGAGTGTCTAACGATAAAAATTACTCTTAATTATTCGCTCATTTATAATTACCGTTGCATTTTGTGCGTGCATGTGAGTTGCGATCGGCGGTTAATGGTGATGACGGTGGCGGTGGGAGTGGTGGTGGTGGTGATGGTGGTGGTGATGGTGGTGGTGGTGGTGATGGTGGTGGTGATGGTGGTGGTGGTGGTGGTGATGGTGGTGGTGATGGTGATGGTGGTGGAAGTGGTGGTGGTTATGGTGGTGATGGTGGTGGTGATGGTGGTGGAAGTGGTGGTGGTGATGGTGGTGGAAGTGGTGGTGGTGATGGTGGTGGAAGTGGTGGTGGTTATGGTGGTGATGGTGGGGGTGATGATGGTGGTGGAAGTGGTGGTGGTGATGGTGGTGGAAGTGGTGGTGGTGATGGTGGTGATGGTGGTGGTGATGATGATGGTGGAAGTGGTGGTGGTGCTGGTGGTGGAAGTGGTGGTGGTGATGATGGTGGTGGAAGTGGTGGTGGTGCTGGTGGTGGAAGTGGTGGTGGTGATGGTGGTGGTGATGATGGTGGTGGAAGTGGTGGTGGTGATGGTGGTGGTGATGGTGGTGGTGGTGATGGTGGTGGTGGTGATGATGGTGGTGGTGGTGGTGATGGTGGTGGTGGTGATGGTGGTGGAAGTGGTGGTGGTGATGGTGGTGGTGATGGTGGTGGTGGTGGTGATGGTGGTGGTGGTGATGGTGGTGGTGATGATGGTGGTGGTGATGGTGGTGGTGGTGGTGGTGATGGTGGTGGTGGTGATGATGGTGGTGGTGGTGGTGATGGTGGTCATGATGATGGTGGTGGAAGTGGTGGTGGTGATGGTGGTGGTGATGATGGTGGTGGAAGTGGTGGTGATGATGGTGGTGGTGATGATGGTGGTGGAAGTGGTGGTGGTGATGGTGGTGGTGGTGGTGATGGTGATGGTGGTGGTGGTGATGGTGGTGGTGATGATGGTGGTGGTGGTGATGGTGGTGGTGATGATGGTGGTGGAAGTGGTGGTGGTGATGGTGGTGGTGATGATGGTGGTGGAAGTGGTGGTGATGATGGTGGTGGTGATGATGGTGGTGGAAGTGGTGGTGGTGGAAGTGGTGGTGATGATGGTGGTGGTGGTGATGGTGGTTGAAGTGGTGGTGGTGCTGGTGGTGGTGATGATGGTGGTGGTGGTGATGGTGGTGGAAGTGGTGGTGGTGATGGTGGTGGAAGTGGTGGTGGTGATGGTGGTGGAAGTGGTGGTGGTGATGGTGGTGGAAGTGGTGGTGGTGATGGTGGTGGTGATGGGTGTGATGGTGGTGATGGTGGTGGAAGTGGTGCTGGTGATGGTGGTGATGGTGGTGATGGTGGTGGAAGTGGTGGTGGTGGTGGTGATGGTGGTGGTAGTGATGGTGGTGGTGATGATGGTGGTGGTGGTGATGGTGGTGGT
>NC_061831.1:20943973-20951473 GCF_019202785.1 Penaeus chinensis
AAACCAATTAAGGAAAGAGGAAGTTATTCTAAATGGCAACGCAGGAATAGGGCCTAGGCCAGAGGAGGCGCCTGGCCATTTAGCGTTTGGTGTAGGTGCGGTTGTGTTTGTGTTTGTTTGTGTTTTGTGTTTGGTTATGTGTGATTATGTTTTTGTTTGGCATTTTGGGTTTGCTTGTGTGTGTGTTTGTGTTTGTGTGTGTGTGTGTGTGTGTGTGTGTGTGTGTGTGTGTGTGTGTGTTTCTCTGTGTGCGTGGCGTAAGTGTGTACACATTATCATAAGCACACACTATCACGCAGGCATCTTATGGAACATAACTCAGATTCTTTCGATCCGCGCCTTTGTTCTCTAACTCCCCGCCCCCCTTTCCCCGTCCGCCATACCCACATCCCGTATCCTCCCAACCCCCCCTTCCTTCCACCACGCCCCCTACCTCCCCCCTGCCACCAATACCTACCTTGGCGTGTCCCTGAAGATAAGGCCAATTAATTCAAGATATTCGTACCTTTCGCAACGCAGATTGGATTTTTGGCGGGGAGAGTGCGGAGGGTAGGGGGGGGGGTGAAGGGTCAGAAGAGGGGGAGGAAGAGGGGGTATATGAGGGGAAGGGAGAGTGGACAGAGGAGGGGAGGAGAGGATCAAATTAGAGGGGGGGAGGGTACGTCGAAATGGGGGGGGGTAATGACGGTGAGGAGGGGGAGGAAGAGGAGGGGAAGGGAGGAGTTTAAAAAGGTGGGGGAAGAGAGCACATCAAAGAGAGGAGGAGGAAAAGGAGAAATATGAGGGGGGGGGGGGCAGAGGAGAGGGCAAGAGAGAGTCGAAGGAAAGGGTACGACGAAGGGAGGGTTCTAAAGGCGGAGGGAATGGGAGAGCAAATCGGAGGGAGAGAAAGAAAGGGTACGCGAGGGAGAGTGAGACGGGGTAGAGGAGGGGAAGGGAGAAGGTCCGAGTAGAAAGGCGAGTCCATCGACATTAAAGGGAGGGAGAGGAGTTGAATGAGAAGCAAAGGAAGAAGACAAGAGGGAAAGGAGAAGATAAAAGTAGAGAGACGAAGGAAAGATACATTTAGGGGAGGGGTAGAGAGAGGGGCAGAGGAAGGGGAGGGGTAGAGAGAGGGGCAGAGGAAGGGGAGGGGTAGAGAGAGGGGCACAGGAAGGGGAGGGGTAGAGAGAGGGGCAGAGGAAGGGGAGGGGTAGAGAGAGGGGCAGAGGAAGGGGAGGGGTAGAGAGAGGGGCACAGGAAGGGGAGGGGTAGAGAGAGGGGCAGAGGAAGGGGTGGGGTAGAGAGAGGGGCAGAGGAAGGGGTGGGGTAGAGAGAGGGGCAGAGGAAGGGGAGGGGTAGAGAGAGGGGCAGAGGAAGGGGAGGGGTAGAGAGAGGGGCACAGGAAGGGGAGGGGTAGAGAGAGGGGCAGAGGAAGGGGAGGGGTAGAGAGACGGGCAGAGGAAGGGGTTGGAGAGGGGGAAGAGTAGGGGGAGCGAGAGGGGGAAGAGGAGGGGAGGGAAGGGGGGGAAGGGGGGGGATTTTTCACTCGCAAGCATAATTAGAGGAAAATGAAACATGTCTTCTCAGGTTCGGTGTCACTCTGCCTCTCGTGAAATTTGTTTTTGTTTAATTCTTTATGTCGTCTTTGTGTTAGTAGTTATGGTTGTTTTTATTTGTTACTTTCCTATTTTAATTCTTAGTCCTCGCTTTATCTCTCTATCCTTTCTTTATTATTCTCATAATTTCTATTTTTTTTTTTTTTTCCTTTTCTATCTCTCTCTTCTCTTGCCACTTCTTTCCTCTCTCGTAATATTCGTCTTCCTTCCGGTTTTAGTTTTTCTATTTCTTTTTCCTCCTTTTCTTACTTTATTCTTTACATCCTTCTTCTCCATAATCACCACCACCAACACCATCACTATCACCACCACCCTCATCACCACCATCATCATCATCATCATCATCATCATCATCATCATCATCATCATCATCATCATCATCATCATCATCATCATCATCATCATCATCATCATCATCATCATCATCACCACCACCACCACCACCACCCTCATCACCACCACCATCACCATCATCATCATCACCTCCACCACGACCATCACCATCACCCTATCACCATCACCCTCACTACCATCACCATCGCCAAGAACCGTTTTCCCTTCACTTTTTATGTAAACTGGATGTCTTTATGAGAGGAGAGGGAGGGTTTGCTGAAATGTATATTCTTCCTTTATTATCGCCATTCACTTGTGTGTGTATGTGTCCGTGTGTGTGTGTGTGTGTGTGTGTGCGTGTGTGTGTGTGTGTGTGTGTGTGTGTGTGTGTGTGTGTGTGTGTGTGTGTGTGTGTGTATGTGCATATTCATTTACTTATTTTTACATAATAATAATTGTGATGATAATAATATTAATAATAATTGTGATGATAATAATATTAATAATAATTGTGATGACAATAATATTAATAATAATAATAATAAGGATAATGATAAAAATAAGGATAATGATGATAATGATAATGATGCTGCTAATAATAAAGATAACAAATGTGTCCTTCTCTTCGTTCACTATTTTAATATGCATTTCGTGAATACTTTCCGTCCTTTTTACACTTCGCTGATCTTCGCTGGTTTTGCCGTTGTTCATCATTGCTTGATATCCGTCACTTTTTTTTTCTTTTTCTTTTTTTCGTTCCTTCTGTATAGATCACTGTCTTTCTTTATGTTGTATCGCCTCTTTTTTTTTTTGGGGGGGGGTCGTATTTCATTCAGTTTTGTCATCCTTTCCGTTCGTTTGACTTGTGATTTATATATTTATTTTTGTCACTCTTACTTTCTCTCTCTCTCTCTCTCTCTCTCATTTCATTCTCTCTCTCTCTCTCTCTCTCTCTCTCTCTCTCTCTCTCTCTCTCTCTCTCTCTCTCTCTCTCTCTCTCTCTCTCACTCTCTCATCTTCTCTCTCTCTCTCTCTCTCTCTCTCTTTCTTTCTCTCCCTCTCTCTCATACTTCATTCAGTTTTCCTATAACTACCACCCACACTTTCTCTCCCCTCCTCTTTTAATCTCTTTCCCCTTCCACCCCCGCCGACCGCTTTTCAGAACCGAACTCCCCCGCCGCTGACCCCTCCCCCAGCCCCCCCACCCCCTCCTTCTTCCTAATCTCCAACGCTTTTTAGAATCAACCCCCCCCCTCCAATAAACCCAGCTCCCCCACTTCGATCCTAAAGCCCCTTCCCTCCCTCTACCGGCGACGAAAGGAAGAAGCCATCGGCAAATTAACCCCTCACCCCCCTCCCCTATTTACCCCTTCCCTTCCCTTCACCACCACCCTATTTGACCCCACTCCCCTCCCCCCCACACCTCACTCATTCACTCCCCCCATTTGACCCCACTCTCCTCCCCCCAACCTCACTCACTCATCCCCCCTCTATTTGACCCCACTTCCCTCCTCCCCACACCTCTCTCACTCACTCCCTCCCTCTTTTTGACCCCACTCCCCTCCTCCCCACACCTCTCTCACCTCCCCCATTTGACCCCAATTCCCTCCCCCCCACAGCTCACTCACTCACCCCACCTCTATTTGACCCCACTCCCCTCCTCCCCACACCTCACTCACTCAACCCCCTCTCTATTTGACTCCACTCCCCTCCCCCCCACACCTCACTCACTCAATCCCCCCATTTGACCCCACTCCCCTCCCCCCACACCTTTCTCACCTCCCCCATTTGACCCCACTCCCCTCCCCCCCAACCTCACTCACTCAACCCCCCATCTATTTGACCCCACTCCCCTCCCCCCCATACCTCACTCACTTACTCCCCCCATTTGACCCCACTCCCCTCCCCCCAACCTCACTCACTCATCCCCCCTCTATTTGACCCCACTCCCCCCCCCCCCAACCTCACTCACTCAACCCCCCCTCTATTTGACCCCACTCCCCTCCCCCCCATACCTCACTCACTCACTCCCCCCATTTGATCCCACTCCCCTCCCCCCACACCTTTCTCACCTCCCCCATTTGACCCCACTCCCCTCCCCCCAACCTCACTCACTCATCCCCCCTCTATTTGACCCCACTCCCCTCCCCCCCACACCTCACTCACTCACCACCACCCTATTTGACCCCACTTCCCTCCCCCCCTCACCTCACTCACTCACCCCCCCTCTTTTTGACCCCACTCCCCTCCCCCCACACCTCACTTACTCATCCCCCCATTTGACCCCACTCCCCTCCCCCCACACCTTTCTCACCTCCCCCATATAACCCCACTCCCCACCCCTCCACACCTCACCCACCCCCTTCCCCTCCCCTCCTCCCCCCACCTTGCAATCGAGAGCAAGAAGCTCCTCCCGAAAGGTTTGCCAAGATGGATTCCCGGCCGCAAGCCCTCCATCATATCCGGTGGGCGGACTCGAAAGGGAGACATTGAGATCAGTGGGCGCGGCGTGTCTTTTCCTTAATGTAACTGCGAATTCTAATGTTCAAAAAAAGGAAAAGAAATAAATACGGGAATGGATAGGGTATTTCGCCGTTGCAATTGAGTTGTGTTGCTCGATAGGGGTATGTGTGTGTGTGTTTGTGTGTGTGTGTGTGTGTGTGTGTGTGTGTGTGTGTGTGTGTGTGTGTGCGTTGCGTGTGTTTTGGGGTCTGCTAGTGAGTGCGTGTATGTGTGTTTGTGTATGTTTGTTTCCTTCTTTTGCTCCGTTTTCTTTTATATTTACTTCTTCTAATAAATCTTCTTGATCGTCCTCCATTTCTCCTCCTCCTCCTCCTCGTCCTCCTCGTCCTCTTCTTCCTCCTCTTCCTCCTCATCATCCTCTTCCTCCTCCTCCTCTTCCTCCTCCACTTTCTCCTCCTCTTCCTCCTCCTCTTCCTCCTCCTCCTCCTCCTCCTCCTCCTCCTCTTCCTCCTCCTCTTTCTCCTCGTCCTCCTCCCCCTCCTTCTCCTCTTCCTCCTCCTCCTCCTCCTCCTCCTCCTCCTCCTCCTCCTCCTCCTCCTCCTCCTCCTCCTCCTCCTCCTCCTCCTCCTCCTCCTCCTCTTCCTCCTCCTCCTCCTCTTCCTCCTCCTCCTCCTCTTCCTCCTCCTCCTTCTCCTTTTCCTCTTCTTCTTCTTCACCTTCTTCTCTTTCATCCTCTTCCTCTTCTTCTTTCGAAATTCTCACGGCATTAACGCACAACCAACAGCCATTTTTTCTTGGTTTGTTGGGCATTAGTCTACGTGCTTTATAGATTCCATTTCTTGGTATGCAAATGACGGTGCCCTTAACCCTTGGCCCTTGCCCTTTACCCCCCCCCCCCCCCCCCCGCCTAAACTTCATTCATTTTTCGGTTCATTTGTTTATTTGTTTATTTGTCCGCTTATTTATTTGTATATATGATAATGATGAGCCTATCTGTTTTCTGAACTAACTTTTTTCTTCTCTTTTAGCTTCTTCCTTCTTTCTCGTCTGTTTTATCCTTCTTCGCCTTCGCATTACTTCTTCTTATCTTTCTTAATCTTCTAAAATCTATCTTAATCCTTCTTTTGCTAGGCCGTATTCTTCCATTTTTTTTTCTTTTCTTTTCTTTTCATTCTAGATTCAATTCTTCCCGTCTTTCCCTTTGTCTCGTTTTCTGTCCGTATTCCCCTCTCCAACAACATGTCCTATTCCTTTTTCTCTTTTCTCCCCTCCCCTTATTCCCATCCCTCTCTCCACCTCTTTCGTCAATTTCTTCTATCCATCCTTCCCACTCTTCCTCTTCTTTACCCTCAATCCTTATCCTCCCAACATCTCTCTTCATTGCCTATTCCTTCTCCCTATCTACCTCCCGTCCTTCATCCTCCCCATCGATTCCTCTCCTTCCCCATTCTTGTCCTTTCCCCCAACTTCGATTTCCATTTCTCGTCCCTCTTCCCTCCCCCCTCCTCCCCCTTCCTCTCAAAACCCACCTACCCTTCCCATCCCCTGCTTATCCATTCCTTATCCCTTCCCCATCCTCGTCTCTTCCTCCCCCCTCCCCCATTCCATTCTCCCCTTCCTCATCCTTCTCCCCATTCCTCTCCCCACCCCGTCCATTCCTCCCTTTCCCCATCGTCTTCCCTTCCCTTCCTCGCCCCATCCCTTCCCCTCCTCGCCCCATCCCTTCCCCTTCCTCGCCCCATCCCTTCCCCTTCCTCGCCCCATCCCTTCCTCTCCTCGCCCCATCCCTTCCCCTCCTCGCCCCATCCCTTCCCCTTCCTCGCCCCATCCCTTCCCCTTCCTCGCCCCATCCCTTCCCTTCCTCGCCCCATCCCTTCCCCTTCCTCCTCCCATCCCTTCCCCTTCCTCGCCCCAACCCTTCCCCTTCCTCGCCCCAACCCTTCCCCTTCCTCGCCCCATCCCTTCCCCTTCCTCGCCCAATCCCTTCCCCTTCCTCGCCCCATCCCTTCCCCTTCCTCGCCCCATCCCTTCCCCTTCCTCGCCCCATCCCTTCCCTTCCTCGCCCCATCCCTTCCCCTTCCTCGCCCCATCCTTTCCCTTCCTCGCCCCATCCCTTCCCCTCCCTGCCCCATCCCTTCCCCTCCTCGCCCCATCCCTTCCCCTCCTCGCCCCATCCCTTCCCCTTCCTCGGCCCATCCCTTCCCCTCCTCGCCCAATCCCTTCCCTTCCTCGCCCCATCCCTTCCCTTCCTCGCCCCATCCCTTCCCCTTCCTCGCCCCATCCCTTCCCCTTCCTCGGCCCATCCCTTCCCCTCCTCGCCCCATCCCTTCCCTTCCTCGCCCCATCCCTTCCCTTCCTCGCCCCATCCCTTCCCTTCCTCGCCCCATCCCTTCCCTTCCTCGCCCCATCCCTTCCCTTCCTCGCCCCATCCCTTCCCTTCCTCGCCCCATCCCTTCCCTTCCCCTTCGCCCCATCCCTTCCCTTCCTCGCCCCATCCCTTCCCTTCCTCGCCCCATCCCTTCCCTTCCTCGCCCCATTCCTTTCCCTCCTCGCCCCATCCCTTCCCTTCCTCGCCCCATCCCTTCCCTTCCCCTTCGCCCCATCCCTTCCCTTCCTCGCCCCATCCCTTCCCTTCCTCGCCCCATCCCTTCCCTTCCTCGCCCCATCCCTTCCCTTCCCCTTCGCCCCATCCCTTCCCTTCCTCGCCCCCTCCCTTCCCTTCCTCGCCCCATCCCTTCCCTTCCTCGCCCCATCCCTTCCCTTCCTCGCCCCATCCCTTCCCTTCCCCTTCGCCCCATCCCTTCCCTTCCTCGCCCCATCCCTTCCCTTCCTCGCCCCATCCCTTCCCTTCCTCGCCCCATCCCTTCCCCTCCTCGCCCCATCCCTTCCCCTTCCTCGCCCAATCCCTTCCCTTCCTCGCCCCATCCCTTCCCCTTCCTCGCCCCATCCCTTCCCTTCCTCGCCCCATCCCTTCCCTTCCTCGCCCCATCCCTTCCCCTCCTCGCCCCATCCCTTCCCTTCCCCTTCGCCCCATCCCTTCCCTTCCCCTTCGCCCCATCCCTTCCCCTTCCTCGCCCAATCCCTTCCCTTCCTCGCCCCATCCCTT
>NC_061831.1:20958973-20963973 GCF_019202785.1 Penaeus chinensis
TTATCTTCGCCTGCTCCACAGCCGCCTTACCTACTGCTCCTCCTTCTTCTATCCTGTTCTCTCGCCCCGTCCTTCGTCACTCCGTCCGCCTCCCTCTCCTCCCGCCGTGTTCTCCCCCACATCCTCCATTTCTCCTCCGTTAGTCCCTCTTCCACCTCCTCCCTCCACCCCCTCCCTCCACCCCCTTCTCTTTCCTCCTCCACGCGCTCCATCTCCCACTCCTCCTCGCCCAGTCACTCACTTCGTCCAATACCTTCTTGGCATTCTCCTTCTCCCCCAGTTCTTGACTCCTTCACCACCTCCACCTCTCCCCCCTCCTCCTCCCTCACTTCCCTTTTCCCTCCCTCCTCCCCCTCCCCCTCCCCTACACCTCCGCATCGCAGAAAATTCCCCCCCCCCCCCCCTCTGCCCCTGACGCCGTCTTATCCACCCAGAGACATAAAGAAAAGAGACCAGACCTAAATGGGCTAATGGTGGAGCACAGTAGTGGTGGGGTGGAGGGCGATGGAGGAGGGGTGGAGGGCGTTGGAGGAGGGGTGGAGGGCGATGGAGGAGGGGTGGAGGGTGATGGAGGAGGGGTGGAGGGCGATGGAGGAGGGGTGGAGGGTGATGGAGGAGGGGTGGAGGGAGCAGGGGGAGAAGGAATCTGAGAAGAGGGGGGAGGTGGGGGAAGGGTGGGAATGTTGGGGAGGGGGGGCGAGGGGACGGGGAATATAAAGGACGTGGCATCGAGGGACGAGATGGTGGGGAGTAGGGATGGGGGGGAGGGGAGGGGGAGGGGAGGTGGGAGTACAGCGCCATTATGAGTTGTAGAAAAAGTTGTTATGAAGACCAAATAGGACCTAATGTGTTGTCCTTATTCGCTTTTACCTCCCCTTTCTCTTAGCTATAGAGTTTAATGGACGCGGTGGAGGAGGAACAGGAGGAGGAGGAAGAGGAGAGGGGGAGAGGGAATAAGGTATAGGCGGGGGAAGGGAGAGAAAAAGGGGCGAAGGAGATTTTGAAAAGGAGGCAAGGGATGGAGATGATGATGAGGAGGAGTAGAAGAAGCGGAAGAGAAAGAGGAAGAAGAAATATTGTACAAGACAATCAAGAAGAACAGAGATGATAACAAAAAAAAAAAGAAATAAGGAAAGGGAAGGAGGGAGAACATTGCAAACAAAGACAATAAAGACTCGCCGCTGCGTCTTTCTGAGAAAATCCCTGTGTTCTTAAGATTAGTTATTCGTTTAAGTAAGCGCTGTTTATCTGCTTCTGACGGTGGGATGGAAGGGGAAGAGGGGGGGAGGGGGGTACTGAAGGGAAGGAGAGGGGGAGAAGAAATCGAAGCAGGGAGGAAAGAGAGAGAGGGGGGAGGGGGAGACAGGTAGGCTGGCAGGCATTATTATTGTTATTATTAATATTATTGTTATTATTATTATTCATAAGTAATATAGTTGGTATTGATATTATCATTATTATTTGTTTTTATTTTCATTATCATCATCACCAGTATCATCATCATCATCACCATTATCATCATCATCACTATCATTATCATTATCATCATCACTATCATCACCATTATCATCACCATCATTATCACTATCATCATCATCACTATCAACATCATCACTATCATCACCATCATCATTGTTATCGTTGTTATCATTATTATTACTATTATTATCAATTATTATTATTGTTGTTCTTATCATGATTAAGATTATAATCACCCTTTTCGCCGCTCTTGAACGAGACTCGCCATAGCCCCCCCCCCCCCCTCAAATAATCACAGTCTAATCAACCTCCCATTAACAGGATGACCTATCACATTTACGGAGTTGAATTCGACGTAATTATTCCTTTAATGAGGGGGGGAGGGGGGCGTGACTCGTACAATTAGGGCGAGATTCAAGTGTGATGTGATACAAACGAGTATGTTAATTGGTCAACGTGTATTTTTAAACGGCGTGTCTGTTCGATTCCCTTGGTTTGTAAGTGATGTGTCGGTTTAGTTTTGATTAAAGTGTTTAGTGATAGATGTTTATATTTTATTAAGTGTTTATAGAGAGGTGTTTATATTTTGTTTTAGTGTTGATAGATAGTGACGTGTCGGTTTAGTTTTGATTTAAGTGTTTAGTGATAGATGTTTATATTTTATTAAGTGTTTATAGAGAGGTGTTTATATTTTGTTTTAGTGTGTATAGATAGTGACGTGTCGGTTTAGTTTTGATTTAAGTGTTTAGTGATAGATGTTTATATTTTATTAAGTGTTTATAGACAGGTGTTTATATTTTGTTTTAGTGTTTATAGATAGTGACGTGTCGGTTTAGTTTTGATTTAAGTGTTTAGTGATAGATGTTTATATTTTATTAAGTATTTAAAGACAGATGTTTATATCTTGTTTTAGTGTTTATAGATAGTGATGTGCGAGTGTTTGTTCTTTAGTGTTTATTGACGGGCGTTTATATTTTGTTTTAAGTGTTTATAGATAGTGACGTGCCGGTGTTGTTTTGATTTAAGTGTTTATTGATAGGTGGTTATATCTTGTTTTAAGTGTTTAGTTTTGTCGGTTTAGTTTTGATTAAGTGTTAAGATCGCTTTGTGTCGAAATGAACTGTAAGTTCAGACTATTGTTGTTGTTTGCTTTATTTCTAAATGTTTGGTAACATTGTACGTGTGTGTGTATGTGTGTGTGTATGTGTGTGTGTGTGTGTGTGTGTGTGTGTGTTTTCTTTATTTTCTTTCTTTTATTAAAAGAATAAAAAAAAAAAAAAAAATATTTAAACTTGAACGGTTGAAAAATGCCAAGAGCTTCGTCGAACTGCTTGACTTTGCGAGTTCTTGGATATAACAACATTCTTGGGAAAGCGGTAGGATGGCGGGGGGGGGGGGGGGGGGCGAGAGGAGGGAAGGGGTGACGGGGAAGGGCAGCGTCTGAGAATGCGATTGCCAAATATCCATTTTCCAAAAGCGTTTTACTTTCTCTCTCTCTCTCTCTCTCTCTCTCTCTCTCTCTCTCTCTCTCTCTCTCTCTCTCTCTCTCTCTCTCTCTCTCTCTCTCTCTCTCTCTCCCTCCCTCCCTCTCTCTCTCTCTCTCTCTCTCTCTCTCTCTCTCTCTCTCTCTCTCTCTCTCCCTCCCTCCCTCCCTCCCTCCCTCCCTCCCTCTCTCCCTCCCTCTATCTCTCTCTCTCTCCCTCCCTCCCTCCTTCCTCCCTCCCTCCTCCCTCTCCTCTCTCTCTCTCTCTCTCTCTCTCTCTCTCTCTCTCTCTCCTCTCTCTCTCTTCTCTCTCTCTCTCTCTCTCTCTCTCTCTCTCTCTCTCTCTCTCTCTCTCTCTCTCTCTCTCTCTCTCTCTCTCTCTCTCTCTCCCTCTCTCTCTCTCTCTCTCTCATTCTCTGTCTGTCTCTCTCTCTTTCTCTCTCTCTCTCTCTCTCTCTCTCTCTCTCTCTCTCTCTCTCTCTCTCTCTCTCTCTCTCTCTCTCTCTCTCTCTCTCTCTCTCTCTATCAATCTCTCTTTCTCTCTCTCTCTATCTCTCTCTCTCTCTCTATATATATATATATATATATATTTATCTTTGTATTACTCATTTTCTGAACTGAATGGGGTTTCAGTGTGGGAGGAAAAAAGGAGATGGAAGAGAAAAAAATAAAAGAAATTGTGCATAAACATAAGCGATAACCAATAGAAGAGCGAAAATGTGTAAAATATGAAGAAAAAAAAGTTTGTTGAAAAGCGAGAAGAGAAATTCTCCTCATCCTTTTCTTCCTTTCTTTTTCTTCTTCTTCGTCTTCTTCTACTTCTTCTTCTCCTTCTTTTCACTGTTTAGAAAATGCCGACTTTCAAGTCTATAAAAAAGGAAAGATCCAAGACACTGCAGGACGATTACGTGGGGGGGGGGGGGGGGGGGGATGCAGCTGGTGGGAGGAGAGACGGAAGGGAAGAAGAGGGACGAGGTGAGTAAAGAAGGGAGAAAAGGGGAAAAGGGAGGAAGAAGGGGGAGGAAAGAAAGGGGAGGAGAAAAGGGGGGAGAAGGGGGGGAGGAGAAAAGGGGGGAGAAAAGGGGGAAGAAGGGGAGGAGAAAAGGGGGGAGAAAAGGGGGGAGAAAGGGGAGGAGAAAAGGGGAAAGAAGGGGGAGGAGAAAAGGGGAAGAAGGGGAATACGAGGAAAATGTATGTGGCAATGGGCAGGAGGGAAAGGTTGGGGAAAGGTAGATGGTAGAAAATAAGAACTAAGGAGAAAAGGATGAGATGAAAGGAAAGATGAGATAAAAAGGGTGTAAAAGAGGAAGTCGTAATAGAATGAGAGAGGAGAGGAAGTGAGGAGAGAAAATGGAAGAGGGAGAAAGGAACTGAATTCGTATAAGAAGAAAGAGGAGAATGAAAAGATTAAGAGAGAAGATGATAGAAAAAAAGAGAATGCAAAATTGAGAGAAATAATAACGTGAAGGGAAAAGAAAGAGAAATCGAAAGAGAGAGAGAGAGAGAGAGAGAGAGAGAGAGAGAGAGAGAGAGAGAGAGAGAGAGAGAGAGAGAGAGAGAGAGAGAGTGAGAGAGAGAGAGAGAGAGACATAAGAGAAAGAGAGAAAGAGAGAGAGAGAGAGAGAGAGAGAGAGAGCGAGAGAGAGAGAGAGAGAGAGAGAGAGAGAGAGAGAGAGAGAGAGAGAGAGAGAGAGAGAGAGAGAGAGAGAGAGAGAGAGAGAGAGGAAAATATAAAATAACATATTAACAAAAATTCAAACAATGAATTGAAGAAAAAAAACAAATGAGAAGAGGAAAGGGAATAAAAGAAATTAAAGAAAAACTCGAAAAGGCAATGAAATGTCCTATAACAGAATAAAATAATGCAAAAAAACAACAACAAATAAGAAAAGGGAAAAGGGATAGAAAGAAGGAAGACCGAGAGGAATCTGAAGTTTGCCAACTGATAATAGTAAATTTGATAAACTTTCCCGGGCCTGGAGAGAGCGCGTGGCAGCTGACGTCATCGCGCGAGAGGGCCGTCTGTCGAGGCCTGGAA
>NC_061831.1:20966473-20971473 GCF_019202785.1 Penaeus chinensis
TTTTCTTTCGCTCTTTGTCTTTTTCTATCTTTGCCTTTCTTTCTCTCTCTCTCTCTCTCGCTCTCTCTACCCATCTCCATCCTCTTCCTCCTCTCTCACTCTCTCTCTCCTCCTCTCTCTCTCATCCTCTCTCTCTCCTCTCTATCTCTCTCCATCCATCCATCCATCCATCCATCCTCCATCCATCCATCCATCCATCCTTCCATCCATCCAGTCCATCCATCCATCCATCCATCCATCCCCATCCATCACTCCCACATCCATCCATCCATAAAACCCATCCATCCACCACCTACCCACCCCACCCACCCACTCACCCACCCACCCACCCAACCACCCACCCAACTCTTTCTTCTTTCTCTCTCCTTCTCTCCCTCTTCTCCCTGCCTCCCTCTCCTCCCCCGGAAATCCCTCCACTCTAAATTACTCTTCCATCCTGGCTCTTTAGAGGAAGAGTATACATATATTTATTTCCTTTTTCTTCCCTCTTCTTCCCCTCTCTCGCTTTTCCCCTTTTGAAGCAGTAAGTGATTCCCACTAAAACAACAGTCAGGTTCAATTAGCCAAAAACATTCCAAGACATTGTGGCAAGCTATTGTTTGCCTGTTTACCCTTCGCCGCGTTCTTTAAGATTTATGGAGGAGGGAAGGGAGGAGAGGTGGAAGGGGGAGGAGAAAGGAGGGGAGGAAGGAGGAGGGAAGGGAGGAAAGGAAGGGAGAGGCGAGGGAGGAAGAGGCGGAGGGAGGAGAGGGGGGGAGGGGGGGGGGGGGGAAGGAGGGGGGGGAGGAGGAAGGGGAGGGGGGAGAGAGGGAGGGGGGAGGAAGAAGGAGAGGGGAGGAGGAGAGAAGGAGGAGGGGGGAAAACAGGGGGGAAGGGAAGGAGGGGCGGAGGAGGAAGGAAGGGAGGAGGAACGAGGGGGAAAGGGAAAAGGAGAGGCGGGGGGGAGGGAGGAGAGAAGGAGGAGGGAGATGGAAGGAGGAGGGAGGAAGGAGGAGGGGAGGGAGGAGGAGGGAAGGAAGGAGAGGCGGAGGGGGGAGGGAAGGAAGGAGAGGCGGAGGGAGGAAGGAAGGAGGAGGGAGGAACGAGGAGGGAAGGGAGGAGAGGCGAAGGGGGAGGGAAGGAGAGAAGGAGGAGGGAGGAGGGAAGGAGAGAAGGAGGAGGGAGGAGGGAAGGAAGGAGAGGCCGAAGGAGGAGGGAGGAGGAGGGAGGAAGGGAAGAGGAAGGGCGGAGGAGGGAGAGGAAGAAGAAGGAGGAAGGAAAGAGGAGATGCGGAGGGAGTAGAGAAGGAGGAGGGGCGGAGGGAAGGAGAGAAGGAGGGAGGAGAGAAGGAGGAAGGATGAAGGGAAGAGGAGGAGAGAAGGAGGAAGGATGAAGGGAAGAGGAGGAGCGGAGGGAGGAGAGAAGGAGGAGGGGCGGAGGGAGAAGAGGAGGAGAAAGGAAGGCGGGAGGGTGGAGGAGATGCGGAGGGAAGGATTGTGGAAGTAGGAAGGGAGGGCGAGAGGCCAGGAGAGGATTTTCGAAGGAAGGGATATGGAGTAAGGGTGGAAGAAAAGCCAGGTGAGGCTTGTGGAAGGGTGATAGAAGGAGGAGAAGAGACGGAGGGAAGACTGTAGAAGTAGAGTTGAGGAATAAGGGAGGAAGGGAGGGGGAGAGGTAGAAAGAGGTTTGAGGAACGAGGAGAGGGAAAGAGAAGATTTTAAATGGAGGAAAGGCAAAGCGAGGATTGTGAAAGGAGAGAAATTTAGAGAGAGACAACAGTAGCAAGAATTTATAATGAAGGAATAAGAGAAAGATAATGGTCGCGAAAGAGAGAGAGAGAGTTAATGAGAAGTAATTCTATAATGAGGGAATGAGGAGGTCTTAGATTGAAGGAAATTGAAAGAGAGAGAGAGAGGGAGAGAGAGAGAGAAGAGAGAGAGAGAGAGAGAGAGAGAGAGAGAGAGAGAGAGAGAGAGAATGAGAGAGAGAGAGAGTTGAGGGAAAATAGGAAAAACGAGAGGAAATTAAATTTTAGAAGTGCAAGGAGAAGAGGTCTTTTTACTTGGTAAAGGAACAAATAGGATCTTGCTAAAGGAGGAGATGAAAAAACGAAGAATGAGCGAAATAAATGAATGAAGGAAATAAAAGAAAATAAATACAAAAAAAAAAACAATGAAAGCGAAAATGAAAGGGATTTGACGAAAATAAAAGGCATTTCAAGAGAAAGGATAGAGTCGTAGAGCAAAGGTAATGTTTGTGTTTACTCTACTTTTCTCGAGATATTGCCTTAGAAACGGGATTTTCGATTTTTTTTTTTTCTTTAACTACGGAAAAAAGGAAAATATAGAAAACTGTTTTTCGTCTACTCGTCTGTTTTATTTTTATGTTTTTATTTGTTTTATCTTATTCTATTTCACTCTTATTATAATTTATATCCCTATTCATATAATAATCTTATTCCTGTCCATACATTTATTCCTATTCTTAATATATTTTTTACTTATATTCTAATTCTTATTCTTGCTCTTATTTTTATACTTTCTTATTCTTACTTTTATTTATATCCATTGCCTAATTCTCCTCCTCCTCCTCCCCTCCTTTCCCCCTCCTCCTCCTCCTCCTCCTCCCCACTCCTTTCCCCTTCCTCCTCTTCTGCCTCTTCCTCCTCCTCCTCTTCCTCTTCCTCTTCTTCCTCTTCCTTCTCCTCCCTCTCCTCCTTTGCCTTTCTTCCTGTTCTTATCACTAGTTACCGAACGTAAAAATATGCAAACGACCTTTCTTGAGTCATAACGCACCCCGTATTGGTTCAGGGCCCATGGTTCTTGCCGATAGTTTCTACAGATGGTCTTTCGAAATCGCTTTTGTAAATGGCCCAAGCAATTGGTTCCGTGAGACGGTTCCTGCAGATATACAGATGAATCGTGCAGATGGTTACGGCATTTATTTTTTCTACGGACGGTTTGTATGAATTATTCTTGTACATAGTTTCTAAGAAGAGGCCTTACAAATGTTTTTTTTTTTTTATCTATTTAGAGTACCCTTTTCCTTCTACATCTGTTTCCTTCTTCCATCATCATTATTATCGTGTGCGCCGATTCATCTTACAGCCTAGCGTTATAACCCGACTTCATCATCACCTACAGATGGTTCAGACAACGAACCCGCCCTTCCTTTCCTCCCTCCCTTCTTCTCTCCCTCTCTTTTTTTCCTTTCTCTCTCCCTCTCTTCTTTCCCCCTCCCCCCCTCCCTCCCTCCCTCTCTTCCTCCTTTTCTTCCTTTCTCCCCCCTCCCCCCTCTCCCTTTCTTATTTCCCCCTCCCTCCTTCTCTCACTCTCTTCGTTCCCATCTCCCTCCGTCCCTCCCTCCCTCCCTTCCTCACTCCCTCCCTCCCTCCCTCCCTCCTCTCCTTCTTTCCCTCCCTCCTCTCCTTTCCCTTTCTCCCTCCCTCACTCCCTCCCTCCCTCCCTCCCTCCCTCCCTCCCTTCCTCCCTCCCTCCCTCCTTCTTGCCCTTTCTCTCTCCCTCCCTCTCCCCGACTGCAGATCCGCACTCCATCTGCCGGGACCAATTTTCTATGGCAACCAGCTGTGCGTTCGACCAGCTGAGCCACTACGAACGTGATGAAGGAGTCTTGATCGAGTACCATAAAGATGGCTTAATTACCTTCATCATTAGGTAATCAAGGTGTGATCTTCATCAAGGGGGAAGGATGAGACGACACTTTGCGCGGTTTATGGTACTGGGAGGAGAGATGGTGGAGGGAGGGAGGGGGGGGAGGAAGGTGAATAAGGGGGGTGAATAAGTCTTTTTTTCTTTCTTTCTCTTTTTGTCTTTCTGTCTCCTTTATGTCTCTTTGGGTCTGTCTCCCTCTGTAGCTCTATCTCTATCTATCTGTCTCTCTCCTCTCTTTCTTTTTGTTTTTCTCTATCTTTTGTATCTAATTTATATTTTAAATCTTATTTACCCTGTTCACCATATAATATATATATATAAAAATATATATATATATATATTTAATTACAAGAGAGAGAGAGAGAAGAGAGAGAGAGTGAAGAGAGAGAGAAGAGAGAGAGAGAGAGAGAGAAGAGAGAGGAGAGAGAGGAGGGAAGGGAGAGAGAGGCTTTATGAAAAAGAAAAAGCGAAAAAATAAGAGAGAGATGAAGAGAGAGAGAGAGAGAGAGAGGGGAGAGAGAGAGAGAGAGAGAAGAGAGAGAGAGAGAGAAAGAAAGAGAGAGAGAGAAAAAGAGAGAGAGAGAGAGAGAAGAGAGAGAAGAAGAGGAGAGAGAGAGAGAATAAAGGAAGAGAGAGAAAAGCGAAAGAAAAAGAGAAAAGAAAAGAGAAAGAAAGAAGAAAAAGAGAAAAAGAAAAAAGAAGAAGGGAGGCAGAAAGAGAGAGAGAGAGCACAACAGTGAGGGAGGGAAGAGAACATAAAGAAAAAAATAAGGAAGGGCTAATTTCCTTCCCTTTCCCAACCCAAAATCCCCTAAAAAGGGAAATGAAGAATGAATAACGAAAGGGTCATCGCCCCTCCTCCTCTCCCCGTTTGTCATCTATTCCCCGCCTCCTCTTCCTCCTCCTCCCCTCCCCCCCTCCCCTTCCTACTCCTTCTCTTATGCTCGTGTGTCATCCTCTCCCTTACACCTCTTCTTTTTTTTTTTTCTTTTTACCGTTAAAGATGTTTTTCATTTTCTCTTCCGATTTTTGCTTCTGGCCTTATCGTACTTTTTAAATTCTCGTCATCTTTTTATCTTTCCTCTTCTTGTTGCTCCTTCTTTTTCCCCTGCTTCTTGTTCTTCTTTTTATTCTCCTCCTCCTCCTCCACCTCCTCCTCTTCCTCCTCTTCCTCCTCCTCCTCCTCCACCTCCCCTCTTCCTCCTCCTCCTCCTCCTCCTCCTCCTCCTCCTCCTCCTCCCCTCCCCCCCTCCTCCTCCTCCTCTCCTCCTCTTCCTCCTCTTCCTCCTCTTTCTACCCCCTCCTCCTCTTTCCCTTCCTCCTCCTTCCCCCTCTTTTCCCCCCCCTCCC
>NC_061831.1:20976473-20979549 GCF_019202785.1 Penaeus chinensis
GTATGCGTATCTCTTGTTACGTCTATCAGTGCTACTGTTGTTGTTGTTAGTAGTAGTAGGATTAGTAGTAGTAACATTAGTATTGGTTGTAGTAGGCAGCAACAGTATAAGTAATAGTAGTGCTAGTAATAATAGCAATAGCAGTAGTACTAGTAGTTTTTAACTAGTAATAGTAGAAGTAGTAGTTGTTGTACAGACAATAGCACTAGTAGTGGTAGCAGCATTACCACTATCACTTTATACTACCTCTGTCACCACAACTATTAATGCTGACTCTGCAGTTTTAACGATCATTGTTATTGATATTGCTAGTATGTTAATAATAAAGACAATAAGAACAATGGTGGTAATAGTAATTCCAATAACAATATAATAAAAGTAGTAATAGTAATGTTAATGCGAAAAAACAAAATTATAATAATGATGTTGTTAATATTTATCATTATCATTATTTTTGTTGTTGGTGTCATTATTATCATCATCATTTCAGCATCAGTATCATTGTCATTATCGTTACCGTTATTGCAATTACTGTTATCACCATTAAAATAAAATCAAGATAAATAAAAAGATAATCCCAAACCCGATGCACCAACACAACGAGATCTCCTTCCAACCCTCTCTCCTCCCCTATCCCCCTCCTCCCGTCTTCCCCTTTTCCACCCTCCTCTCCCTCCTCCCCTCCTCCCCTCCTCCCCTTTCCCCCTCCTTTCTCTTCTCCCCTTTCCCCCCTCCTCCCCTCTTCCCCTTTTCCACCCTCCTCTCCCTCCTCCCCTCCTCCCCTCCTCCCCTTTCCCCCTCCTTTCTCTTCTCCCCTTTCCCCCCTCCTCCCCTCTTCCCCTTTTCCACCCTCCTCTCCCTCCTCCCCTCCTCCCCTTTCCCCTTCCTTTCTCTCCTCCCCTATCCCCCCTCCTCCCCTCCTCCCCTTTCCCCCTCCTCCCCTCTTCCCCTTTTCCACCCTCCTCTCCCTCCTCCCCTCCTCCCCTTTCCCCCTCCTTTCCCTCCTCCCCTATCCCCCCTCCTCTCCCTCCTCCCCTTTCCCCCTCCTCCCCTCTTCCCCTCTTCCACCCTCTTCTCCCTCCTCCCCTCTTCCACCCTCTTCTCCCTCCTTCCCTTTTCTACCCTCCTCCCCTCCTCCCCTTTTCCACCCTCCTCTCCCTCCTCCCCTCCTCCCCTTTCTCCCTCCTTTCTCTCCTTCTCTTTCCCCCCTCCTCCCCTCCTCCCCTCCTCCCCTTTCCCCCTCCTTTCTCTCCTCCTCTTCCCCCCTATCCCCCCCTCCACCCCCTCCGCCCCCACATCCGTTCCCACCACGACCCTAATGCACAAACTTACACAAACTTTATTATCCGCTCTGCCGCCCTGCTTCACCCCCCTCCCTCCCCTTCCCACCCCCACACCTATGCCCCCCCTATCCCTATCCCTACGGCCCTTCCTTCTGCATCTCCTCCTTCGGGTCATATTTTTTTCTTCTTCTTCTTCTTCTTCTTTTTTTTTTTTTTTTTTCTTTCTTTCTCTCGTTGTATTCATATCAACTCCAATGGCCTTTTTTTTTGTATTGTTGTATTTTAGATTATTTTCTCTATTTTATGTGCTAATCTTTCTTTAATTTCTTACATCTTTCTGCCTTCTTGTTCTCATTCTTCTTTTGTTTCAGTGTGTTTGTCTTCCACTTTTTAATTCATTTTTTCCTATTGCTATTACGATGGTTGTTGCAGTTATTAACGTTATCATACCCATTTTCACTATTATGATGAGCATTATAATTATCATTACTGTCACTGTTGATATTACCATTAATATTTTTGCAATGGTTATTATTATTATTATTATCATTATTATTATTATTGTTATTTTTACTTCATATCATCATTAAGATTATCATTATCAATGTTATTATTATTATTATTAGGCATTATAATTGTTATCATCATTGTTATTATTATCAATAATAGTGAGAGTAATAATGATGATGATAAGAATAATAATTATGACGATGATATTATTTTCATTATCCCGTTATTATCCTGCTCTTAAACCCTCTTCTTCACTTCTTCTCTCCTGAAGCGCCGCCACGTCCTCCTCCTCCTCGTCGTCCTGCTGCTGTTCCCTCTATTAGCGCTCTCTCTTTCTCTCTTTCTCTCTTTCTCTGTTTCTCTCTATCTATGTCTCCGCTCTGTTTTTTTTTTTTTTTCAATTTTCTTCTCTTCCTTCAATCCCTTCCCTTCAATCCCTTCTCTTTCTTCCTCCCTCTTCACCCCGATCTCCTTCTCGCTCTCCCTTCTCTATCTCTCTTTCTCTCACTTTCTTCTTCTCTTCCTCTTCTACCGTCCTCTCTTTTTTTCCCCACCCTTCCTATCCTTCCCATCTCCCTCTCCCTTTCTTTCACCCCCCTCTCCCCCCCCCCCCCTTCTCATCCCCTGCCCCCGGTCCACGTAACTTCACCGTCCGGTTAATCGGGGTCGCGGTCGCCCTCCAGCTGTGCGAATTCTGCGGATAGCAAATTTGCGGAATAGGAATAGGCGGTAATGCCGGTGCGCCGATTTATTCGCCCAAGTCGAGTCCTTCAATCGGGACTGCTGGCGATGCTCGTTCGGCGCTGAACATGGCGGAGGGAACTAGGGAGAGGAAATTAGGTGAGATGTGTCTTCGTTTATTGCAGGTGTGATGCTGCGCTCTGCCTCGTTGAGAGTTCTCGGTCGCTCGGTATATTTTTTTTTTCTGATCTTCCTCTCTCTCTCTTCCCTCAACTCCTCTTTTCATCAATTATTCCGCCACATTTTGTCTTATATATATGTCTGTCTAGCTAGCTCAGTATTTGTGTATGTCTGTAGATCCAACTATTTATATATCTGTCTATGTGTCTGCCTCCCTCCACATTTATCTGTATGTCTATCACCCTTTTTTTTTTGTCAGTTTATCTGTCTATCCATTTATGTATCTCTTTATCCATGTCGTTTACAATTATGTCTCTTTCTTTCTCTCTACTATCATTACCTTTCTCCTTTCATTTTATTTCCCTTTGTTTTTCCCATTCATAGAGAAGGCCTCAAGCGCCACTAAACCCAAAATGAGGAAA
>NC_061831.1:20992149-20994649 GCF_019202785.1 Penaeus chinensis
ACATGATAAAGGTCATTTGAACGCCTTAAAGACTGCAATACAAGTAAAAAAGAAAGTATTAACAGATTCAAGAAACGTAAAGGTCGCGCGGTTAGTACGTAGAAAAGCATATTCAAATTCCTTGGTTTTAACTAATCAATTTGTTTCTGTTCATATCTATTAGTCTTTCGGGCTATGTAATGACTTTTCTTTCATATTCTCTTATCTCTCAGTATAATCTGTTAAAGAGATTCGAGTGACTTCAATTTAGCGATGCATCTTTATCTATACATTCATCTATTTATCTAACTGATCATCATGCTATGTATTTCTGTCTATCCATGAATCTATCTATTAATCTAATGCTCTTTCTATATATCTATCTCCTCAATCCTCTGTCAATCCTATCCATTTATATATCTTTCTATCTATTTGCATATCTATCGACCTAAATACTACTTTCTCTCTATCCACTTATCCAACCATCTATTTATTTCCCTATCTATCGGGCAGTTCTCTAATCCTTCTGTTTGTTCAATCATCTACATATTTAATCTTCTGCTCGGGCTATCTACTTCTATTTCCTCTTCTTCCACTCTTTTCGTCTTTGTTATCCATTCCTTTCTACCTCATTCGTAAAAAAATACAAACAACAACAACAATAATAATAACAACAATAATAAATCCACATCGAATAAAACAATTGAAATTTTTGCTTTCCTCTAAGTCTTATTTGCATACTCAGATAAACATAGCGGTCTTTTCTCTCTTTCTTTCCCTTTGTATCTATTTCTTCTTTTCTCTCTCTATTGCTTTGTCTGTTTGTCTGTATCTCTCTCTTCTCCCCTCTTCCTCTAATCTATCCCTCTTCCTATATCTGGATAGATGAATGAATTACGACTGAATTATTCCCCCCTCCAACCACCGTATACCCTTTCCCCCTCCTTCCCCTCACCCCCTCCCCATCCCACTCACCTTCCTCTCCCCTCTTACCAATCCTCCCCTCCCCCTCTCCATCCCACTCACCTTCCTCTCCCCTCTTACCAATCCTCCCCTCCCCCTCTCCATCCCACTCACCTTCCTCTCCCCTCTTACCAATCCTCCCCTCCCCCTCTCCATCCCACTCACCTTCCTCCCCCGCCTTGCTTATCCTACCCTCTCCCCCTCCCCCCTCCTAATATCTCAAATCCCCCTACCCCCTTCCCCCCTCCCCCGGCGTTCTCCGTTCGCCGGCAAGCGTGTCGAGTTAATCAAGCTAATCAGCGCGATCAGAGTGACATTTCCCCTCACTCGTCCGAGAGAGAGAGAGAGGACCGCCCACCCGCCCACCCACCCATGGCCCACCCGCCCACCCACCCATGGCCTACCCGCCCGTTCTCTGCGATTCCTTAATCGGTCCGCTTGAAAGTGATGGGTGTCGTGTTTGGCGATTTTCTTCTGCTGAGGGATTTTTGATAGGGCACTTATAGCTGTTGAATTGCGTTGGGTCATTTTCTCGGTAGAATTAATTAATAAACAGATCAAAAATGAAAGAACATCTTTTTTTGAGTGTGTGTGTAAAGGATATTAAAGAATATTTGGATTTTGGGGGTTTACTATAATATTTTGATTTTTGGTGGGTATTATTTGGTACAATATATATATTTCCTCTATCTCGGTAGGATATTTTTCGTAGACTTTTAAAAAGTAGTTTTGTGCGTCGCATTTATGCTAAAATTATGCGTCCATGTGCGTTTTTGTGTGCGTGACAAAAGCAGGAACACATACACACAATTTCCGACCCTGGGTACACATGCTTCTCTAAACTGCATATCATTTTGATAAGTCTATCTTTCGATGAATCTTTCTCCTTACAATTCCCTCGTATTTTTTCACGAATATAGATTTTCTCTTCCTTTTTTCTTGACTTTCGTTCAGTGATGACGATTTCCAAATTCTTCAGTTATTAGTTTTATCTTAATTAGCTTTTGGTTGTGAAGCCCCTCCCTTCACTGATAATCTATTACCACGATTTGTTTTATCTCTCTTTTACCAGGATGATTTTTCCCAAAGATATAAGAAACTTCTGTCTTTACGGACAAACAAACATTTATTGCTATAAAATCTCTGGTATGTTGATACATCTTTCCCCGTAATGTCATTAACGTCTGGCTATTAATTGCCAATAATTAACGGAAACAATTAAAAATAGCTTCTCAGTATCCAATTATGAAATTTCGTCCCGGCAATTATTTGTTTTTGGGTCACTGTCTGTGCAGATCCGGCGTTCTGTTTCAGCCTTTATTGATCAGGCTTTTTATATGTTTTTTTTGTTTTTTCATTCTTTTTCTTTATATGCCTGTGTGTGCATGTGTATGTGTATTTGTGTCTCTGTTTTTGCTTCAATCTATCACGTTGTATGAAAGAAGAAGAAGAGGAGGAAGAAGAAGAAGACGAGGAAGGAGAAGACGAAGGAGGAGGAGGAGGAGGAGGAGGAGGAGGAGGAGGAGGAGGAGGAGGAGGAGGAGGAGGAGGAGGAGGA
>NC_061831.1:20997149-20999649 GCF_019202785.1 Penaeus chinensis
GATTTGTTTTTTTTTTTATCACTTATTGTAATGTCTCTCTCTCACTCTCTCTCATTTAAGTAATTTCATCTATCAATCTATATTTTAATCTATCTGTCCTCTATCGATCTACCTTACCGCCTACTTGTCTATCTCAAACTGTTTCTCCTCCACCCACGTGCACTTTATCTCAAGGACAAAAGCAATAATACCGATAAACGAAATCACCAAAGACGATGAGCAATAACGAATGGGATAACGAAGAAGGAAATGCCATATCAAAAGATGATGAGTAGGAAGAGAAAATTAACAAGAGATCATTAACGTTCGGCGCGTAAGCTGACGCTGCTCTTTGGAAATAGGAGGAAATTAGGAAGAAAGAGAGAGAGAGAGAGAGAGAGAGAGAGAGAGAGAGAGAGAGGGAGGGAGGGAGAGAGAGAGAGAGAGAGAGAGAGAGAGAGAGAGAGAGAGAGAGAGAGAGAGAGAGAGAGAGAGAGAGAGAGAGAGAGAGAGAGAGAGAGAGAGAGAGAGAGAGAGAGAGAGAGAGAGAGAGAGAGAGAGAGAGAGAGAGAGAGAGGCTGGTAGGGAGTGAGAGAGAGAACAAGAGAGAGAATGAGAGAGGAGAGAGGGGGTAAGGATGAGAAAGTGGGATAGAACAAGGGAAAAATAAAGAGAAAGAACGACAGAGGAAGAGAGAGAAAAGAGAAAATAAGAGAGACAAAGAATCTAAGAGGCTACAGTTCAAACATACGAAGAACATAAACAAAGCATCAAAGCTAAATATGACAAAATTTCACGAAAGGCTTAATTACAGACCCACAAACATCGCCCCCCCCCCCTTCACACACACCCTAAGTCACTAATTACCAAGCTTAATTACCCCTCACACCAAGTGACACGCGATCGAGGCATGCACAAGGCCGATTAATCATCCAATAAAATATCTTCTTAATTCATTCTTCGAAGAGATAAATGATAAATGCAATTACCCGAATTGGCACGAGAGGGACAGACCAAACAAGGAAAACAAGGAATAATTAGCAAATGTAGTCTGCGAGGTGAGAAGAAGAAAAACAAAATGAAAGTTGATATTTGACAAAAGTTTTTTATCATCTTTTTTTTTTATCTTCTTTTTTTTTTTTGGGAGAGAAATTTTCATGTAAGGAAATCCTGCATATTTGACTTCTCCCTCAGCCTCGTTTTCCTTAATTGGGAGAAAGGGACGGGAGGGGAGGAGGGGATAGGGACGCGAAAGAGGGAGATGAGGAAGAGGAAGAGGAGGAGGAAAGTGGGGGATGAAAAGGAGGAGGAGGATGGGAGAAAAGGGAGAGAGGAAGAGGGAGAGTAAGAGATAAAGGAGGAGCAGGAGGATGAGGTGGAGGAGAAGAAATAGGGAGAGCAGGAAGAGGGTATGAAAGAAGGAGAGGAAAAGGAGGAGGCGAAGGGGAAGAAAGGAAGAGAGGAAAAATAAAAGCAAGAGGGGAGGAGAAGGACGATGACAACGACGAAGAAGAGGAAGAGGAAGAGCAGAGGAAAGGGAGGTAGAGGAAGAGGATGATAGAGACAGAAGATGAGAATAAAGCAAGGGAGGAGGCGAAGGAGGAGAAATAGAAACGTGTGCAGACGAAGGAGGAGGAGGAGGAGGAGGAGGAGGAAAGGGGGAATAGAAGAAATGAGACGCTAATCCATTTTAACATTTTCTTTCTCTTTATCAAATTTTAAAAAGACTGAAAATGAGAGGGAATTAGTGTAGGACGCAGGAGGAGGGAAATAACGAAAAAATAAATAAGGAAAATTATAAAAATTATGATAAAAGATGATGGCGATGATGATGATAGCGATAGTAATGGTAAATATGATGATGGTTTTGGTAATAATGGTGGTATACGAGAGATGAGGATAATAATGGTGATAGTAATAGCGATCATAACGATGATGATAATGATGATGATGATAATGGTGATAAAGATGAAGATGAAGATGATGATGATGATGATGAAGATAAAGATAAAGATAAAGATAAAGATAAAGATAAAGATAAAGATAAAGATAAAGATAAAGATAAAGATAAAGATAAAGATAAAGATAAAGATGAAGATGATGATGATAGTGAAGATGAAGATGAAGATGAAGATGAAGATGATGATGGTAATGATAATGTGAATGATAATGATCATGATACTGATCATAAAAAATTAAAAAATAACAAGAGCAACCTCCCCCGCCTCCCCCCCCCCCGTAAGTGACGTTCCAAGGGCCAGGAGACTCAGGAGGTGAAAGTCAAGACTGCCGCAGTGTCAGGCCTCTGGAGACCTCCCCTCCCCCCTTCCCCCCAACCCCCATACCCCTCCCTCCATCTTTCCTACTTTTATCTCTTTTCCCTATTTCCTACTTTTATCCCTTTTTCCTATGCTTATTTTTCCTCTAGATCTTCTCGTGTTTAGGTGTTGAAAAGTTGAATACTTAACTAATTAAATGAATTGTTATTGATATTTTTATCCATTGAACATTTATAATTATC
>NC_061831.1:21002149-21004649 GCF_019202785.1 Penaeus chinensis
CTCCCTCTTCCACCTGTTCTTCTTCCCTCCCTTGACGCCTTCGAAACAGCCTTCCCTCATTCAGACCGATCCCTGTCTCCCTCCCTGTCTCCCTCCCTCCCTCTTCCTCCCTTCGACACAGCCTTCCCTCCTTTCCACCCACACATCCATCCTATATCTCCTTCCCTCCCTCCCTCCCTGAATGACACGGTGCCATCCGAGTGCCCAAATGGGCCCTGAGCCGCCCTTCGCGACAGGCAGTGTATGGACAGCCGGAGGGAGACGCGAATCACCACGTTAGCTCCTGGAATGTGGTCGGTGTTTAGAGTTAAAAAATAGAGAGAGGAGTGGACACGCGCGCACAAGTTTCACCCTAATTGTTTTTCTCGTCCAAGTTTCTGTTTTGCGTGTGCCTTTTTTTTGTTTTTATTAATTCATCCAATTGCGGAATTCTATACAAGGCGAGGGTATACGTGTAGAAGAGAAAATGTACTAAACAGACTGAAAATGCAAATAAGCTTCTTACCACGCACTCACTGTGAATAAGATGCACGCCAACACACACGTACCTGGAATAGAGGAATGCGATTGATTAATAAGGGGTTACAGGTAAGGGGCTTCGCTCTCACTCACTCACTCACTCACTCTCTCTCACTCTCATATATATATATATATATATATATATATATATATATATGTATATACACACATATACATATATACATATATACATATATATACATATATATACATATATACATATATATATATATATATATATATATATATATATATATATATACACATATACACACACATACATACATACATACATACATACATACACACACACACACGCATACACCCACATATATATGTATATATATATATATATATATATATATATATATATATATATATATATATATATATATAACACAATATATATCGAAAATCGCATAAGGATATATCACCACCATCTTCACCTTCCCCAAAGAAAACGAAAGAATTGGTCTACACAATAAGGACACATCTCACGCCTAACCTTAAAAAAGTTTGCTGAAAAGTTTGAGTAGACGGCTCGCCCTCAAGGAGTTCTCGCCGGCGGAAGTGGGTCAGTCCCCGTCACCCCCACCCCCCATTCATCCCCCCTCCATCTACCCCCACCCCCACCGCTACCTCCCCCACACAACCTGGTGCCTTTGACCTCATTCTCCTTTTCCCCTACTACCGTTTTTTTTTTTCCTATTTACACCCACTTATTATTTAGAATGAATAAATAAGCATCTCCCTTTACTGCACCCATTATGATACACCTATTTATTTATTTTTCCCCCCTGAAAATAAATGCACAAACAAGCACACATACTGCACATACACCTACCTGTTCACCTAAATACACCTACTACTATACACCCACTTCTTCTTCACCTACCGCTATTCACCTATCCCAATCCCATCTACTATAATGCACCTAATGCTACTGCACCTAAATGCACCTACTACTTACCATACCAACCTTTCTGCATCACCTCAACACACATAATACTACACTTTTACAATACACCTGTTTCCTACAATCCCCGGCTTACCTGCCCCCTCCCCCCGCCTCTCTCATAGCGATCCCCTTGGTACCTGGAACTCGCTCATCATACTCTTACGAACAGAGGAATATAGATAGATAGATAGATAGGTGGATAGATGGAGAGAGAGAGAGAGAGAGAGAGAGAGAGAGAGAGAGAGAGAGAGAGAGAGAGAGAGAGAGAGAGACGGAAATGAGGTAGGGAAATTATGACAACAACAACGATAATAACTGTCATCATGATCAATGTCATAAAATTGATGATCATTATCATTATAATCATTATAATAATCATCAATATCATCATAAGTAATTAACATAACCATTATGAATATAATAATAATACTGTTAATAATAACAATTATAGTGATAACATCAACAGCAAAACAACAACAATAATAATAACAACAACAACAATAATAATAATAATAATAATCATAACAATAATAATGATAATAATGAATAACTATTATTATCATAATCATTACTATTATCATCATCATCACTATCATCATCTTTATTACCATCACTATCATAATTACAATTAGTTTTATCTGCAAAATCATTTATCTTGGCGTTGCTTCTGTTGGTAACTTTATAATCATTGATGGCAGTGTCATTTGCAGTTGATCCTAATGACGCAACTGTAGGAAATATGATGATGACGATGTTGATAAATACAACAACACTTACAACAACAATAATAAAACCAACCACAATAATAACACTAATAACAACAACAACAACAACAATAATAATAATAATAATAACAACAACAACAACAATAATAATAATAATAATAACAATAATAATGATAATAATAATAATAATAATAATAATAATAACAACAATAATAATAACGACAATAATAACTAAAAATAAAAAAGAAAACACAGAAAATTCCCAACACTTAGCACGAGGGCCCAGAACGTATCTCGA
>NC_061831.1:21012149-21022149 GCF_019202785.1 Penaeus chinensis
GATGATGATGATGATGATGATGATGATGATGATGATGATGATGATGATGATGATGATGGTGATGATGATGATGATGATGATGATGATGATGATGATGATGATGATGATAATAATAATAGTGGTAGTAGTAATAATAATAATAATAGTAATAATGATGATGATGATGATGATGATGATGATGATGATGGTGATGATGATGATGATGATGATGATGATGATGATGATGATGATGATGATGATGATGATGATGATGATGATGGTGATGATGGTGATGATGATGATGATGATGATGGTGATGATGATTATGATTATAATGGTGATGATGGTGATGATGATGATAATAACAACAGCAGCAACAACAATAACAATAACAACAACAACAACAACAATAATAATGATAATAATAATAAAAAAAATAATAATCATAACAAAAAAATAACAGTAATACAAGTAATAGTATTGTTTCTGGTAATGATGACAACAATAACGATAGCGGTAATAATGCCAATAGCATAAAACGTCAGATAAATGAAAGAGAAGAGAAACCCAAGAAAAGAAAAGAAAAAAAAAAAAAAGAACAAGAAAAAGAATAGACACGAACAAGAGATAAAACACAAGTAGAAGAGACAGGAACAATGAAAACAGGAAAGCGAAAAAAGACGTAATGTTCTTGTGTTAATCACTTCGCTGACGAACGCAGAGTGAAAGAAAGATACTTAAACTGCAACAAAGCAAGAAACAGAACAAGAAAGGGCCACCTAATGCCGCAAATAAACGAAAAAAACAAACAAACAAACAAGTAAACGAGCAAAAGAGGAAAACAACCCGGCTATCATCCCTCTACCCCCCCCTTCCTTCCCTCCCCCCTCTCTTCCCCTCGACCCCGCCGGAAAGGGTTGACCGTTAGCTTTGCCAATCAAACGGGCAAACAGAGAAACAGGGACGCGGCTAGCCCAGGCCATCACCCATCCTCCTCTCCCTCCTTCCCTCTCTCCCTTCCCATCCTCCTCTCCCTCCTTCCCTCTCTCCCTTCCCATCCTCCTCTCCCTCCTTCCCTCTCTCCCTTCCCATCCTGCTCTCCCTCCTTCCCTCTCTCCCTTCCCATCCTGCTCTCCCTCCTTCCCTCTCTCCCTTCACATCCTCCTCTTCCTCCTTCCCTCTCTCCCTTCCCATTCCCGCCTACTTTCTTCCTCCCTCCCTTCTTCCCCCTTCGTTTCACACTTCTTCCCTGCTCCCTTTCTCTCTCCCGGATCACTTCCCTTTACTTCCATCTTCTTATTCTCCAATTCCCTTTTCATTCCTCATCCTTCTTCCACACCCCTCACCCTCTCGTTCCATTTCCCCTTTCCCTTCTTTTCTCCCTTCCTTTCCTCTTCCCCTCTTTTCTCCCATCCTTTCCCCCCTCTCTGTATCTTTGCCCCTTGTTCACTCGCTCTCTCTCATCTATCTTCCTTCCTCCTCCATCTCTTTCTCCTTCTTCCTCCTCACTATCCGCCTCTCCCTCTCTCCCACCTTCTTCCCCATAACTATTCTACTCCCCCCTTCCTCTCTCCTTCCTCCTTCCCTCTTTCCTTCTCTCTCCTCCCTTCTTCCCTCTCTCGTTCTCTCTCCTCCCTTCTTCCCTCTCTCTTTCTCTCTCCTCCCTTCTTCCTTCTCTCTTCTCCCTCTCTTACCCCTTCTTTCCACTCCCTTTCCTTCTCATTATGTTTCTCCTTTCTCCTCTCATGCCTCTTCCCCTGCCCCTTTCTGGATCATTCTCCCCTTTATCATACCTCCTCCTTTGCTTCTTCCCCTTCTCCTCCCTCTTCTCTTGCATCTTTCCCCTCTCACCCTTCCTTCTTCTCCTAATTCTGTGCCTCTTTCATCCTTTTTCCTCTCCACGCTCTTCCTTTCCCCTCTCCCCTCCCTCTTTCTTCCACTCTCCATTCCTATATCCATCCTTTTCCCCTCTCCTCTCCTTCCTTCTCTCCCTCTTTCTTCCTTTCTTTCTCTCCCCTCCCTACTTCTCCCCCTCTCTTTTCCTCCCCCCCTTCCTTCTCCCCTCCTTCTTCCTTTCCCTCTCTGCCCTCCCTCCTTTCCCCTTATCCTTTCCTCTCCCCCCTCATCCTTCTCTCCTACTTCCTTTCCCTCTCTCCCCTTCCTCTTTTTCCCCTCTCTTTTCCTCTCCCCCCTCATTCTCCCTTCCTTCTTCCTTTCCCTCTCTCCCCTCCCTCCTTTTCCCCTCTCTTTTCCTCTCCCCCCTCCTTCTTCCTTTCCTTCTCTCCCCTCCCTCCTTCCCCCCTCTCTTTTCCTCTCCCCCCTCCTTCTCCCTCCTTCTTCCTTTCCCTCTCTCCCCTCCCTCCCCCCCCTCTCTTTTCCTCTCCCCCTTCCTTCTCCCTCCTTCTTCCTTTCCCTCTCTCCCCTCCCTCATTTCCCCTCTCCTTTCCTCTCCCCCCTCTCTTCTTCCTTTCCCCTCTCCCCTCCCTCCTTCCCCACTCTCTTTTCCTATCCCCCTCCTTCTTCATTTCCCTCTCTCCCCTCCCTCCTTTCCCCCTCTATTTTCCTCTCCCCCCTCCTTCTCCCCTCCTACTTCCTTTCCATCTCTCCCCTCCCTCTTTTTCCCCTCTTTTTTCCTCTGCCTCCTTCTTCCTCTCCCTCTCCTTCTCCCCTCCCCTCTCCCTCCTTCCCTCCCCTCTCCCTCCTTCCCTCTCCTCTCCCTCCTTCCCTCCCTCTCTGCCCCTTCCCTCCCCTCTCCCTCCTTCCCTCCCTCTCTGCCCCTTCCCTCCCCTCTCCATCTCTCCCCTCCCTCCTTTCCTCTCCCCCCTCCTTCTCCCCTCCCCTCTCCCTCCTCCCCTCCCCTCTCCCTCCTTCCCTCCCTCTCTGCCCCTTCCGGAAAAGGGTGACCGGTCTCTTGGCGCCCACGTCACGCCCGGACCTCACCAATCGTGCTCACCAAGACGCCCGGACCTCACCACACTCGCCCACAAAACACGGACGTTATATCGCTTCACCGAACACCCATTTACCCTTTTTTTCAGTGGGGGGGGGGTGGAGAGTATGTTGTCTTTATTTTTTTTTCTCTTACAGAATTTTTTTTTTCTCTTACACACACACACACGCGCGCGCGCGCGCGCGCGTGTGTGTGTGTGTATGTTATTTATTTGTGTTTCTCCTATTCATATTTTAGTGTTTGTTTTCTACTTCTTGATCTCGCGTGTTTTTTCTTTGTGTCTGTAGGGTCAACTTTGAATGGTTATTTGTTTAAGTGTTCCCTTATTCTTGCCGATTGTGAGTGCATTCTGTCTGTCTGTCTCTGTCTCCCTCTCCCCCCCCCCACCTTCATTTCGCTTTCTCTCTCTCTCTCTCTCTCTCTCTCTCTCTCTCTCTCTCTCTCTCTCTCTCTCTCTCTCTCTCTCTCTCTCTCTCTTTTCATCTCTCTCTCTCTCTTTCCACCTCTCTCTCTCTCTCCCCCATATCTCTCCCCCCCTCTCTCTCTCTCCTCCCCCTTCTCTCTCTCTCCCTCTCTCCATCTCTCTATCTCTCTATCCATCTATCTGCCCATCTGTCACTCTGTCAACATACTTCTGGCTCCTTTTGATGTACAACTATGTATCACTAAACAATCCATCAATCTTCCTCGCATACTCGCTCCCTTGCTCCCTTCCCCCATTTTTTCTGTATATCTCCCCTTTCCTTCCAATTCTTTATCTTTTATTCCCTCCCACTCGTTCCCGTTCACTCACACCCGCTAATACCCGCCCACACTAACCCACACACACACACATAACGAGCACTTCACAAGCACAAACACACACAGCCATCTAATTAAGACAAAACAGCGCTATTGACTGAATTTATTGACCTTTTTTCGCTCTCATTCCAACGCAATCAATCTCTCGAATTATCCATTGACCTTTTTTTTTCGCAAAGAGTCGATGCAAAATAATAGAGAGGAATAGAGACAGCAAAGGGAATTGCGTTCCGAATGACAGTTGCTGGATCGACAATGACGTTAATTCAGTCCCGGCGTGACAAACACGGGCTATCATGACAACCTATGACTGCGGACGGTCACTGACAAACGCTGTGACACTTTTGTTTGGACACTCTCATCAGTTTTATTATGTTTGCCTCTGTTCCGTTTTTTGCTTTTTTGTTTTTGTTTTCTTTCTGTATACTTGGTGTCAAAAATCTTTCTATCTCTTTTTTCCGTCTTTTTGTCTGTCTTCCTCGATCGTCTGTTTAGCTCTCTTGTCCTCCTCCCTCTTCCCTCATCTCTCTCCATCTCTTTCCTTTCTGTCTGTCTATCCGTCTGTGTGCCTGTCTGTCTGTCTGTTCGTCTGTATATATCTCTCTCTCTCTTGTTCTTCATCTTTGCCCCCCCCCCCCTCTTCCACTTCTTAACATCATTAGTAATACTGGAAATGTTTTTAACAAAATTGCCATTAACAACAGTAACACAACAAGGATTATAACTAGGATGGCGATAAGAATGGTATAGTAATAATAATGACAATAAGTACGATAATGATACTAATAACACTGATCATAACACCGATAACAACTGCCACTGCTGCTGCTATTGCTATAATTACTGTCAATGCTATTGCTACTACAACTACAACAACAACAACAACAAAAACTGCTACTACTACTCTTTCTACTACTACTATAGTAACTACGGCAATCCTACCCGAGATAAAAATAATTATAATAATCCAAATAATTATTGCAATCTCAACACAAGTGAAAGTACAAATGAAAACACAAATAATAGTGATCATAGTAATAACAATAATGATCCTAAAAGCCGTGACTATTGTAGCAATAAAAATATAAACGTGAATGAGAGTCTTTATGCTTATAGTAATGAGAGCACCGTCACAATAGTATTAGTAATAACATAATGATAATAATAATAATAACAGTGCCTTTAATAACATCAACTGTGGTCCAGTCTGGGAATAATGATGACGACGAGGAATTAGAATATTAATACCGACAGCAGCAGTAATTGTGAAAACAGCAACAATAATAACAAAGACAATAACAATAACTCAATCAAAGGGTAAGGATGGTAACCAACGGCAACAGAGAAAACAACACGAAGAATAAAGACGGTAATAGGATTACACAGAGATAAGAACAATAAAAGACAACATAAAAGTATAGTCATAACATGAACAATAATGACAAGAGTTATAAAGAAAGGCTTCTTATGAGACAGAGCAGGCAAGAGGAGACCCAAAAAGGTTTCTGACATGCTGGAGAAAATAAATAAAAAAAGTCAAGCTGCGAGGGAATAATATATAAATAAATAGTGAAAAGTGTAAGAAAATACACGGACCGAAAATAAACATAGAATACTAAAAAATAAATGATAGTTGCTTGTGTTTGGCATCAACATTTCGATGGGCGAATGGGCACACAAATACAGATTTCTCTATCACATACACAGGTAAACATACACAAACTAACACACACTTGCATACGTAACTCTCTCTCTCTACCCCACCCTCTCTCTTGCTCTCTCTCTCTCTCTCTCTCTCTCTCTCTCTCTCTCTCTCTCTCTCTCTCTCTCTCTCTCTCTCTCTCTCTCTCTCTCTCTCTCACTCTCTCTCTCTCTCTCCCTTTTTTCTCTTCTCTCTCTCCCTCTCCCTCCCTCCCTCCCTCTCTCTCTCTCTCTCTCTCTCTCTCTCTCTCTCTCTCTCTCTCTCTCTCTCTCTCTCTCTCTCTCTCTCTCTCTCTCCCTCTCTCCCTCCTCTCTCCCTCTCCCCATTCCTCCACACCCATCGTTCAAAACATTCCTCAACCACAACAGTGTTGAATACCACATTTTCCAGGTAATCATTTGCCAACTAATTAATTCTCGCCCCCTCCCCTACCCAGCACCACACTCTAACCACCCCCTCCCTCTTCCCCATACCTTCCACGTCTGGCCTTCAAGTGGTTTCATAAAATCATCGTTTTAATTAAGGGTATTCATGGCTGTCCGGGCAACATCTAATGTATTTCACTTAGAGAACTCGACGGAAAGGGGAGGGACCTTGGTTTGTTTATCATTACTGTTTTCATAATTATCATCAGTGTTATTGATGTTAGCATTTCGGTAATCCTGTAATTATGATCGTCATACTATCCATTAATCAATATACTCTCTCTCTCTCTTTCTATCTTTCTATCTATCTATCTATCTATTTATCTATCTATTTATCTCTCTATCTCTCTATCTCTCTCACACACACACACACACACACACACACACACACACACACACACACACACACACACACACACACACACACACACAGTGAGAGAAAGAAAGAATGAGAGAGAGAGAGAGAGAGAGAGAGAGAGAGAGAGAGAGAGAGAGAGAGAGAGAGAGAGAGAGAGAGAGAGAGAGAGAGAGAGAGAGAGAGAGAGAGAGAGCACACAGATAGATACATAGGCAGATGCAAACATGTAGAAAGATATACAGATGAATAGCCAAGGCCGAAATTCGTAACGGAAAACCGACGCACTAGCAACCACGACCGCGAGCACTAGTTAAAGAAGCTCGTTAGTGAAAGCCCCAACTATAGGTCGCTTGCCCTCACTCTAACGAGAAGGCCAACGACCTGTATCGTTAATCGCTATGGCCTCCTCGCCCCTACAAGGGAAGAAAACGTATAGTACAATATCCAAGAAATAAGCCATGAAAAAGGCAATTAAATCTAATGAAAGACTAAGTTAATCACGTTACCACAATGTAAAATATATGGTTCTCAATTCCATTTTCATTACAGAATATGCACACGTTATCTATTAAGGCATTCACACACAAGATCTATCCCAATTAATCCTCTGCTATAAATGTGTTTAGATCCATCAAGGGTAAACTACTGTAGCTGTTTTTTTTTTATATTATTATTAACCTCGTCCCGTTACCTTTATAAGCTCCAACACCACGTAGGAGACTAAAGCCGATAGAGCGAGTTCGAAACCATCTATATAGATTTGGATCTCAATGTCCGCTGCTTTTATCGTTGACTTTGCCGTTGTTGCTAGAGGTTTTAGTGACACGCATCATAGCCATTATTTTTTGCAATGACCAGATCTATCATTCTTCTTGCAACGATTATTACTACAATCATTGGCAATTTTACTATCTATAACATCAATTCTTTTCATCCCTGTTGACTATTGCAAAGCTCCATCGGATAAACAGAGATTAAATGATCTGTTATTCCTGTTACTGCATCCTGCATGACCTTGTTTTCATACAAAGATAGATAAATAGATAGATAGAGAGAGAGAGAGAGAGAAGGAGAGACAGAGAGGAGATAGGGAGAAACAAAGAGAAAGAATGAGAAACGGAAAAGCAAGCGTGATATCAATTCTAAATCCATTTCTCATCAATTTTGTATAGACATATCACACGTCAGTCAAGCTCCCCTCAGTCCATACATGCCCCCATTACATAAAAGCTTCACGCTGGCATCCATCATCTACTGCTGAGAGAGAGAGAGAGAGAGAGAGAGAGAGAGAGAGAGAGAGAGAGAGAGAGAGAGAGAGAGAGAGAGAGAGAGAGAGAGAGAGAGAGAGAGAGAGAAAGAGAGACAGAGGGAGAGAGAGAGAGAGAGAGAGAGAGAGACAGAGGGAGAGAGAGACAGAGAGACAGAGGGAGAGAGAGAGAGAGAGAGAGAGAGAAAGAGAGAGAGAGAGAGAGAGAGAGAGAGAGAGAGAGAGAGACAGAGGGAGAGAGAGAGAGAGAGAGAGAGAGAGAGAGAGAGAGAGAGAGAGAGAGAGAGAGAGAGAGAGAGAGAGAGAGAGAGACAGAGAGAGAGAGAGAGAGAGAGACAGAGGGAGAGAGAGAGAGAGAGAGAGAGAGAGAGAGAGAGAGAGAGAGAGAGAGAGAGAGAGAGAGAGAGAGAGAGAGAGAGAGAGAGAGAGAGAGAGAGAGAGAGAGAGAGAGAGAGAGAGAGAGAGAGAGAGAGAGAGAGAGAGAGAGAGAGAGAGAGAGAGGGAGAGAGAGAGAGAGAGAGAGAGAGAGAGAGAGAGAGAGAGAGAGAGAGAGAGAGAGACAGAGAGAGAGAGAGAGAGAGAGAGAGAGAGAGAGAGAGAGAGAGAGAGAGAGAGAGAGAGAGAGAGAGAGAGAGAGAGAGAGAGAGAGAGAGACAGACAGAGGGAGAGAGAGAGAGAGAGAGAGAGAGAGAGAGAGAGAGAGAGAGAGAGAGAGAGAGAGAGAGAGAGAGAGAGAGAGAGAGAGAGAGAGAGAGAGAGAAGGAGAGAGAGAGAGAGAGAGAGAGAGAGAGAAGCGAGAGAGAGAGAGAGAGAGAGAGAGAGAGAGAGAGAGAGAGAGAGAGAGAGAGAGAGAGAGAGAGAGAGAGAGAGAGAGAATAAAAAAAAAAAGGCAAGGAGAAACAGAGAGAGACAGAGAAACGGTTGGACAGACAGACAAACTAAGGGAAAAAGAAGAGAAAACAAGAGAAAGAGAGAGGGGGAAACTAGAAACAGCAGGAGACAAACTTAACATAACAACACATCACCCAAACGAAGACCAACAGATAAGAAAAAAGACAAAGAGAAAAAATATAACAAAAAAATAAGCAAGAATAAACCACGGGGAAACAGGACAACCCACAGGGGAAAAAGAGCAAAGAGTGAAACTTAAAAACCCATGAACCTGTCTGGCCTACCGTCCCCCCCTCCCCCCTCCCCCCCTCCCCCCACCGCACCGATCGACGAAAACCTTTTCATTTTTCTCGCCAAAGGCATCAGCGGCGCGTTTCCGGCTCCGCTTAAAGTGACAATGCAAATCATGGGAGGGAAAATGAGCTCAAAGAGAGGGGGGAGTGATACTGAGGAGGGAAGGAGGGAGGGAGGGAGAAAAAAAGAGACATAGAGAGGGGGAAGTGATACTGAGGAAGGAGGAAAGGAGGGAGGGAAGGAGGGAGGGAAGGAGGGAGGGAAGGAGGGAGGGAGGGAGAAAAAGAGAGACATAGAGAGGGGGAAGTGATACTGAGGAAGGAGGAAAGGAGGGAGGGAGGGAGAGAGAAAAAGAGAGACAGAGAGGGGGAAGGGATACTGAGGAGGGAGGAAAGAAGGGAGGGAAGGAGGGAGGGAGGGAGAAAAAGAGAGACATAGAGAGGGGGAATGGATACTGAGGAGAGAGGGAAGGAAGGAGGGAGGGAGGGAGGGAGGGAGGGAGAGAGAAAAAGAAAGAGATAGAGAGGGGGAAGTGATACTGAGGAGGGAGAGAAGGAAGGAAGGAGGGAGGGAGAGAGAAAAAGAGAGAGAGAGGGGGAAGTGATGCTAAGGAGAGAGGGAGAGAGGGATGAGGCAGTGATACTAAGGAAGGAGGGAGGGGGGAAGGGAGAAAGCCAAGGAAGGAGGGAGGGAGGGAAGAAAAAGAGAGAGAGACAGACAGACAGAAAGAGAGAGACAGAGAGAGAGAGAGAGACAGAGAGAGAGAGAAAGAGAGAGAGAGAGAGAGAAAGAGAGAGAGAGAGAGAGAGAGAGAGAGAGAGAGAGAGAGAGAGAGAGAGAGAGAGAGAGAGAGAGAGAGAGAGAGAGAGAGAGAGAGAGAGAGAGAGAGAGAGAGATTTGATTTGATAACATTTATTTACAGAACAGTGTACATGCCCTGCAAAAAAGCCAGGGTAAGATACCAAAGCATCTATCCAAACTGGCTGTGCTTCTATTTTTGTAGAGGGCCATCAGTCAAACATTAGTGTTACATACATGCCTGAGGGGCTGTGCTATTATCACTGTATTAAAATATCATCTGGCTGGTAAAAAAACGTTTATATCACTAATCATGTCAAAGACAAGACCAGTGTCTATAATAAAGTTAATATAATCAACAAGTGCTAATCTGTGAACAGTACTACTTGATCGATAGGATGCAGTCTTTATGCAACAGAGTAAGTAATGAGTGAGATTATGCGACTTGGGTGCCTTGCACAGTTTGCAGTGGTGATAGGAAACAGGTTTTGCATCCAAAACTGCATCCTGTACATATTGCATAGTGTACTGATAT
>NC_061831.1:21029649-21032149 GCF_019202785.1 Penaeus chinensis
TTTCTTCTCTCGTCTTGACAATAGCTCTAACGGCCATGCCGGGGATTATCCGGCGGCCAGAGCATCTTCGAGTAACGATCAAGGCCGTCGCGGCAGCCAGGACAGCGTGCAAGACAGCAACAGCACCAGTGGCGGGCGGACCAATAGCGCCAGAGGATCGGCCGTAATGGTGGAGTAACCGCCCCGCTGACCGCCATTACCGAAGGAGCGGCCGACACTCAACACCTCCAGAAGCCATATTATTCATCGCCTTTAAAGATCTCCTTCGCTAGGTTTATGGCAACAATAATCTTATTCCTCTATCCCCCTCCCCCCTTCCTTCTCCTTTCGTATTCCCCATTTCTCCTTTTCTTCTCCTCTCTTCCCTGCTTTCGCTCCTTTTCCTGTTCTTCTTTTTCCTTCTTCCTCATTCTCCTTTCTCATCAACGCCCATGGAAACGACTGGCTTGGAGGCCCTTTACATTTACACCTACATCGCAACTACCCCCTACCCCCTTTCCTTATTCTTGTGTACCATTCTTCTGATCCTTTCTTTCTCCTTTCTTGCATTCATCCCTTCTTTTCCTCTCTGCCTTTGCTATGTAGATTCATTCTTAAGAGGGAGAAACATATGAAGAACAGGAGAGAAGAAAATAAAGGATAAAGGATTAACGATAGCTTCAGTTTTTTTCCATATAAAAGGAGTAGAAAACGAAATAATGTTAAAAAAAATGATAGTAATAATAATAATAATAATAATAATAATAATGAGAATAATAATAATAATAATAATAATAATGAGAATATTGAAAAAGATTGTAATAATAATAGTGATAGTAATAATAATCATCATCATAATAATAATAATAATAATAATAATAATAATAATAATAATAATAATAATAATGAGAATATTGAAAAAGATTGTAATAATAATAGTGATAGTAATAATAATCATAATGATAATAATAATAATAATAAAAATAATAATAACCATAATAATAATAACAATAATAATATTATTATTATTATTATAAATAACAGCAGTAATAGTAATAATGATAACAATAAAATGCAAATAAAATAAAACATGAGCACAGGAGACATACACAAGTACAGCATTGCATGAGAGTACAACCAGTAACAACAACCTCTCTGACGATAACAACAATGGACGATAAGAAAGATAAGGAAGAAGAAGAAGAAGATGATGATGTTAACAACAGTAATAACAAAAACATTATTTCGTCAACCATACCATACAGCATATTCAGTAATAGTGTTGGAAATTTAACCAAAAGGTTTCAGAGCACATACGTGTCACACGTAATGGGATTTCATGCCACAGCGTGGGATCTTTTGCGCTTGTTTCCTACCATGATAATTCTTTATCATTACTGTTATTATTATAATTATCACAGTCTAGTATATCAAGGCATAGCCGGAGATAATGTTAATTAGATATTCTAGGTATTATTACTACCAAATCTATCATCATTATCACTCATATTATTATCACCATTATCATCGTAATTATCATTATCAATACTACCAGCATCGCTCTTACTGGTATCAGTCTCCTTGAATAACAATCAACACATTAAGTACGTCATATCCAGAAGAGGTCTCCACGCGCGTCGAGTGTAATGGCACCCTTTCTGCACGCATAGCCGGGCACCGAGACACCGAACGCGTGGCTCTCGCATTTGGCACTCAACCAACAGAGAGCCAGAGTGACCGGAGTGCCTCTATCTTTTCCTCATTAACTGCTTGAAATTGGTCAACACTTGTCGAAAGTTTATCTTCTTTCTCTAATGTTTCCGGGTTTTTTTCTGTGTATTTACCTATTTGTGTTTACTGATTTATCTTCCCTTCAGCAGGCTGATAATTCCACCGTTAATCAACAGTCTCTTTTTCTCCCCCTTCTTTTTTCTTTAATTAATAGCTCGTGATCATGAAAATATAAGACCTTGCTGCATTATGGAGTCAAGGACAATATCATTTCCATAAATCACCACAAAAGCGAATCCTCTTTTTTTATAGCAAAGGCATCCGGTTCTCTCAAGTGGGTTTCGGCGCAAGTCCTAAATCATCATTTAATGTGCATTGGGAGACCAGCCTGACGGGAGGAGGGAGGGAGGAAGGGAGGGAGGGAGGGGGGAAAAAGGGAGGTGATGGAGGGGAAGGGGAAGGGAAGAGGGGAAGGAGAGGGTGGAAGAGGACAGAGGGGAGGAAAGGGGAAGAAAGAAGAGGACAGAGGGGAGGAAAGGGGAGGAAAAAAGAGGGCAGAGGGAAGAAAAAGGAAGGAAAAGAGGAAGAGGGTAGACGAATAAAACGTGAATGAGGACGAAAAAGAAGAATAAATAAGAAAAAAGAGAACTGGGGGTGGAGAAGGTGGTGAAGTAAATGGAGGAGGAGAGGAAGGAGATGGAGGAGGAGAGGGAGGAACGGGATGAGGAGGAGGAAGGGAAGAAGGTAGAAGAAGAAGTGGAGTAGGATTTTGGATGAGAATGGGAGGAGG
>NC_061831.1:21034095-21036595 GCF_019202785.1 Penaeus chinensis
GGGGAGAGGGAGGGGAGATGAGATGACGAGGAGAGAGAGATGAGAGGTGGAGGAGAGAGAGAGAGAGGAGAGAGAGGAAAAACAAAGGAAAGGAAAAGGTGAGGAACCGACCGAAAGCAATGGAAATTCGATAGGGGAAGAGGGGAGAAAAGAAAAGAAAAACAAAAACAAAAACAAACCAGACAGTATAATGAGAGAGAGAGAGAAAAAAAAATACATAGGGAAGACTAAACTAAAAGTCAATCTCAAGAGAGTTAAATGTTCGAACTGAGGAAATATATCAGAATCTTTCCCCGTCCAGAATCGCAGCGAAAGTCAAGTTTATTCTGTTATCCCGCTCTGAAGTAGACCAAATGCAAGTCAATATAGCAAGTTTCCTGAGTCAAAGGTTTTCGAGAATATGTAAACTCCAAGCTAACTTGCCAAGTTGCCTTTTCCGGACGGCATTCTCAAAGCCGGTGAAAAACGTTATTTGTGTGAAAATTTAAATCAGTTAAGTTTAATTGGTATATGGAGAGAGAGAGAGAGAGAGAGAGAGAGAGAGAGAGAGAGAGAGAGAGAGAGAGAGAGAGAGAGAGAGAGAGAGAGAGAGAGAGTATGAAACAAAAGAAGGCAAGTATCTCGCCCTATCTCCCCTCCTCCTTACACCCTTCCCTTTCACAGAGGGAGCCCATTTATCACCCTTTCGAAGTACTTTACCCTAAATCCTAGAAATAAAAGTAGGACACACATATAAGCAGCTTAAGCTCGGGGAACTTGTTTATCATAGAGGACACCGACATATAGCGGTGTAGGTGTCGAAGATGTATGGGTGAACGAAGGGCGTGGGCTTTGCAGGGCTTTGAACGGAGAGAGAGAGAAAGGGAGAAAGGGAGTGGGGGAGAGGGGGAGGGGCGGAGAGAGGGAGGGAGGGAGGGAGGGAGGGAGGGAGGGAGGGAGGGAGGGAGAGGTAGGGAGAGGGAGGGAGAGGGAGGGAGAGGGAGGGAGAGGGAGAGAGAGAGAGAGAGAGAGAGAGAGAGAGAGAGAGAGAGAGAGAGAGAGAGAGAGAGAGAGAGAGAGAGAGAGAGAGAGAGAGAGAGAGAGAGAGAGTTAGAAAACGAGAGTATGTATATGAATATATATATGAATATATACATACATACATACAGACACACTCTATGCAAAACTGTCAGTTATCAAAACACACACAAACAAACAAATCTTCCCTGAACAGTTCATATTCACCTCCCGTATCTCGCACATCTGAACGACGGCGAGAGGCCAGTGAGGAGGTTGTTTATACTTTGCAACGCTGCCCTGCAATCTGAGCAAGTGGCCACGTCAGCAGAGATCTCGGTGGCGGTCGCTGAGCGACTGAAGGGTACCACGGATTCAAAGCAATTTCTGAGAACACTTGGACGGGGCAGGAGAGGATCAAGTCAAAGACCCAGAAAAAACCCCGAAGACTCAGCAATCGCCTAAAGTGACCTACAGTTAATACCGTTTTAGTACGGACCATTGGATAGGTTCCTGTGAAAAGCTAGCGTCATCAGTATTAAAACTTTTTTTTCGGAGGGGGTAGGGGGGTCGTCCATCGACGAGACAACCCTACCGCACTATACCCATTTAGTAGGAAGGAAGACCGCCCGATGGATGCATACCAAAACCTCCAGCACAAGGCCAAGGGTCACTGCCTGTGGGTGAATATGGATATCCAGGAAGCATTTTAAGTTCAAATGTATCTTACACAAGGCCCCCTTCTCCCCTGTATCCCCTCCAAACCAAATATGTGCCATGACCTAGAATTAGCTAGGGTCATCATCTGGGGAGACAAACCTTAATGATGCTTTCTTTGGGGTCCGGGCGGTCTTATTTGATGCAAGGCTGTGGGAAAGAAACGCCTCTGGGATGTTGGATGCCTGCCTAAATTCATGCAAAATGCCGGAGGAATGGGATAACATTCTAGTTTCCGATGTGGCCGTGATTCATCTTTTTCACAGAAGAAAGGGGCGGCTGGGGTAGGTCATGTCCTTCGCCTTCCTTGGACTGTTCCCAACCTGCAAGCTCTTATTCAGACAAAGAAATTCCGCCCCCAATACCCATTCCAAGGAATACACGAAAAGCCTTCTTCGACAATGACATGTCAGAACGCGTCTGGAGGCAACTCGTTTTACCGAAATGTACAATGAAGAACTGCAATAAAAAGTGGTTGGGACGAAGCCCCTGTATAGTGACCAGGACAGCTAGAGATTACCATCTTATTTCTTGATGTTGGTATCATCAAACCTCAAGAGGTTCTCGAAGAGTCGAACTTCTGTAGGCGGAACAGGGTTGTCCGGCGTCAAGTAAAAATTAATCTTCATTCCTTCGATCTCGCCCCCAGAAAACCGGACTGTGAACACTTTGCCAGAGAAAGTGAGGCGAGGCATCCCTAACTTTACTCTGAGATGCAGGGAATTCTGGTGGAAACCACAAGGAGATGTGCACTTGAAGGCCTTCCGTCAACCCTAAGGGAACGAGC